>NW_007233347.1:414059-472433 GCF_000164805.1 Carlito syrichta | reverse complement strand
TGAGTGATCTCTCACAGAAACAAAGATCTGAGCATCACATGTTCTCACTCATATAGTGGACCTTGAACATCTATCATAATATTATTAGAAAAGGATTGACAGTGGTGGGAAACTATGGGGGGGCAGGGAGGTAAAGGGAGGTGAGATTAACCTAGTCAATATCTGTCTGAGGATGGGGAGACACCCCTTATCAACAAGGGTGCCTGAACGATGCAGATTTGTATGCCTAACCTTTAACTGTACCCCACAATTTTAAAATAAAAAAGATGTTTAAAAAAATGGTCAGATGTGTTGAGTTAGGGTGGACCATCCATGAGGTGGAAATTGAAGGACCCTGAGGTGTCCGACCTTATAGACTGTTTGTTCTCAGGAATCTACTGTCAGGATACAGAAGACAGAGGGAGGTCCCATTTGGAACAGCGATGAAAGTTCAGATAATGAATCAGGTTAGGTGATAGATATGGCTGCGAGAATTTCAGGTGGAAATTTGAGGCAGGCAGAAGTGAACATAGAGGCAATATGGCTTTTGAATCAAAGCCAAATTAAAATCCCAACTCTCTTTCCTCTAGACCATGTGATTTTGGGAGCATTATTGGACTTCTCTTGGTCTTTTCCTCATTTGATCTTTAATTTCATCTTGTCTGGCAGTTAACATTCCCACATTTATTGCATTTTTGTTTTCCTCTGCCTGATTGCAATTTTCTCATTATTTTTGAGCTTCGACCCTTTGCTTTAGGTTTGTTTCTTTTAAACAACATAGCTGGGTGTCTTTGCTTTTAACCCATTCTGAAATACATAACTAAAGGACTTAATTTTACTCCTTCCAGCTTATTTTTTAATTTGGGGCTTTTTTTTTTTTTTAACTTTTTGTGGGACAGGCAGGGCTGGTGGTGTGGAGATAGGAGTTGGTTTGATGTAAGTTCTGTTAATTCCTTCTTAATAATTTGGAAGCCATGCTGTACTTTTCTGTTCTACTAGTAGTTACCTTTTCATTCCCATTTCATGACTATTAAATACAACCAATTACTATTTCCTTTCCAAATGCTCTAAGATAAGGCCTTTAGAATAATTTTACTTCTCTGTCTTCAGGTGCTCTTATTTTTCCATTCTACACTCCCTTCCTAGAATTGATGAGCCTAGGTTAAGCCATGAGAGTCCCTTTATTTATTTATTTTTGAGTCGGGGTCTCACTCTGTTGCCCAAGCTAGAGTACAGTAGCACAATCATGGCTCACCGCAGTTTTAGCTTCCTGGGCCCAGGCAATCCTTCCAGTTCAACCTCCCAAGCAACTTGGACTACAGACTTGCACCACCACACCCAGCTAATTTTTTTTGGTTTTTTTTTGGTAGAGACGAGGTCTAGCTATGTTGCCTAGGCTGGTCTCAAACCCCTGGGCTCAAGCCGTCCTCATACCACAGCCTCAAAAACGTTCTGGGATTACAAGCGTGAGTCACTGTGCCCAGCCTCCCCCCCTTTTTTTTTTTTAAGAGTTATTATTTATACATACATAACATTGGCCGGGTGCGGTGGCTCCCGCCTATAATCCCAGCACGTTGAGAGGCCGAGGTGAGAGGATTGCCTGAACCCAGCACGTGGAGGCTGTGGTGGCCATGAGCATGCCACTGCACTCCAGCCTGGGGGACAGAGTGAGACCCCGACTCGAAAAACATATAAACAAATGAATGAATAAATAAACAAATTCAGAATGTTCTTAGTAACATGAAAATAACATTTATTTGAGTATAAGTAATCGCAGTTATTATTGAGACCAAGCCTAAAGGCTAAAATCTCACCATTCGGAATCAAAACAAAGGGAAGCCGAATTGTCGCTCCACCTATGGCCTCGCAGGCAAAAACCGCAGACTGCGGCATGGAAGTTAACGGGAGAAGCGCTCGGAGATCATTTTGTCCACCGGGTCTCATGTGTGAGCCACAGAGGTGGGCTAATTGTCCCCAGACCACACAGCAGCAGTAGCCTCGCCAAGGCCAGAGAGGCCCAGCGTCAGCCGGCGGCGGCGGCGGCGGCGGGAGGATGGACACAACGAGGAGGCCACCACCGCGCAGCGCCTCCGCTCGTGGCCCGCCGCGCCGCCCCTGCGGCTCCGCGAGGCCCCGGCGCGCGACCTGCCCCCGGCGGGGCGCTGACTTCTCGCCCGCCCTCCGCCGGCAGGCGACGGTGGCGGGAGAAAACGCAGAGGGCAGCCGTGAAGAAGGGCAACGTCGTGAACCCCACCGCAACGGGGGTGGCCTCGGAGTCCGGCACACCGAGCGCTGCATCACAGAAGCGAGGAACTGCGTATCCCGTGTTCGCCCTCAGAAGCGGACCTCGACCCGTTACTGCAACACCGTAAGAAAAGGATTGGCAGTCGTGGGAATCTGCGGGGGGGGGCACACCTCATCCATAAGGGCACCTGCATAGCCCTGCATTGCAACCCACGTCTTTAAAATAAAAAGAAAAGCGTAAGAGAAAAGCAGAGGGGTTCACAGGGAAGCAGGACTTCTCAGGATGTTTGGAGAACGGCATCCGGGAAGAGGTGGAACCTCTGAAACAGGACTTCGACCGCTCTGTGGGAGCCGCTGCTACTTTTTCTTTTTTTTTTTTCTCTCTCTTTTTTGGGTTGGAGTCTCACTCTGTCGCCCAGGCTGGAGTGCAGTGGCACGCTCCCGGCCACCGCGGCCTCGACCTGCTGGGCTCCGGCGATCCTTCCGCCTCAGCCTTCCAAGGAGCCGTCAAGTTACCACACCCGGTTAATTCTTTTGATTTATGGTGGAGATGAAGGCTCACCAAGTTGCCCGGGTGGGTCTCGAACCCTCAGGCTCAGGCAGTCCACTCGCCTCGGCCTCCCAAAGTGCTGGGATTACCGGCTGAGCCACCGAGGCCGGCGCCACTGCTGCTTTCAACTGCTTCACTCCGTGGAGCCCGGAGACCATCCCTGACCCTGACGCCAAAATTCATGGGGCCCTAACCTGGCCCAGCCGCGCGGCAGCGATCCACGCAAGGCACAGGTAGGTGCCCGAAGACTGAGAACTAGAGCTTGAGACTCAAAGCCACGGATCCTGTCACAGCAACAAACCGGCTCTTCACCTTGGAGCCACTGATTCCATCACCCCAATAAACAAGCTCTTCACACACACACAAAAAGACCCGAAATTCCTCATTTTTCTGACTCTTTATAATATCGCTGGCTCTTCTGGTACCCAGTGTTACCAGCAACACTTCCATATGTTAATATGAAACTGAGACAACAGTTCTCTATGTTTGAGAGGTTAAATATTAGCATCGCTCTATTCTCTGAATATCACCATTTACTTCCCCTCACTGCAATGAAATGTGTTCTCCACCCACACAAAGGTAAGCCTGTTCAGAAGGACCAGGCTGGGCACTAGATTGCTGAATGTGGTTGAGGGATGGTAGGGCCAGGGGTGATCCACCCGCACCATGAGTATACCGTCTGAGCTTGCTGTCCTGAATTCCTCCGGTGAACTGCATGCTCTCTGTGGCATAGGACAGGAATTGTAGTTATCATAAACATTCACTGTCATTATCTGCATTCATTGAATCCCTGCCCTGTGCATGGCACTGCACGAAATGCTTTGCATGTTGTGAGCCCACGTAACAACCCGGTGCTATAGTGATTTGAGCAAACAAGGCTACAGAAGTCATTACTTCTTCAGTGGCACCTAGCTGATAAGTGGCAGGACTGTGGGTGGGCTCAAGTTCCTATGAAGCCAGAAACGACCCTCTATTCACCACAATACCCTGCTTTTCATTTTAAATTCCTTTTCGTACAAAGAGTCACTGTGTATTTCTAAATGAAGTCCAGATTGAGAGTGGATTTTCCCTTTGTATGGCACTGACATGTTGCTACAGTGCCATTAAGACAGCTTGGCGTCAGCCATTCAGGGATGGGACCAACTTGTTAATGTCTAGGATGTCATGGGCTACAGTGAGTTTTTGCTTCATTTTATAATATGACCCCACAGGCCAGGGATACATTATAACTTCCAGAAGAGTAAATGTTAACATTCATCACAATTCCTTTTTTTGGACATAATATGTTTTTACAGCTGCCTCTTTATGAAATTAAGTGATTTTCAATGATTTTTAAATATTGACCAAGTTGTATTAGTCTGCCAGGGTTTCCATGACAGAGTGCCATAAACTGGGTAGTTTAAACAACAGAAATTTTCTCACAGTTCTAGAGACTGGGAAGTCCAGGATAAAGGTTTGGTTCAGTTTCTGGTGAGGGCTCTCTTCCTGGCTTACACAGGGCCATTTTGTCCTCACATGGTCTTCATTCTGAATTGGTCAGGTTAGGGTCCTACCCCTATGAATATATTTATTTATTTGATTGATTGTTTATTTTAGAAGTGAGGTCTCACTATGTTGCTTAGGCTGGTCTTGAACTCTTGGGCTCAAGCAATACTCTCACCTTAGCCTCCCAGAGTGCTATGATTACAGGTGTGAGCCACCATGCTGGCCCCCTTATAACCTCATTTAATCTTAATTACCTCCTAAAGACCTTATCTCCTTGGGGATTAGGGCTTCCGCATGTGAATTTTTGGGGGGACACGGTTCAGTCCACCACACTTACTGCATTTTTTCATGTGTTCAAAGTTGGCATTTCTTAAGGAGAAAATACATAATATTGACGTTTTCTTCTGTAGGGAATATTCTAAAGTACTAAAATTCAGAATAAATCAGCTTTCAACTCGTATTAAAATATTGAAGTATTTTATGTGTTATTAATCAGTTTAAAAGATCGCATGACATGTACTTAGTAATGACCCCAGCACTCACCAGCATGTGCTGCAGTAATAAGAAAATGTTTGCTGTTTCAACATTCTCTGTCTTTGTTTAAAGACAGCTGTTTAAAGAAGACACGGTGTTAGGATCAGCACTTTCTGGTAGAAAGTAGAAGTAAAACTCAATTAAAAAGTGGATGGACAAAGAAATATTTTTCCTTTAAAAGATTATTTGGAATAGAACTAATTATTATTGTAACACCTCGCCTTGTTGTAATTTATAGCACAACCTTAAGAACGACCTTTAATTCTCTGAGTTGAAATTATGATGATGATGACAAAGATAACAATCATAGCTAATATTTACTGAATGTTCACTAACTGCAGCGAGCTATTCTAACAATGTTAAGTGTAATTATTATTTTTATCCTCACAGTGAATTTATGAGGAAGGTCTTATTTTTACCCACAGCTTACCCTGATAGAACTGAGGTATAGGGAGGCTAAGTAATTTAGCCATGACCATGGGTGAATAAATTAGGAAGCAGTTCCCAGTGAATCAGGAAGTAATTATTAAGACCCTTGGATATATTAAAGTTGTGAAAGGCACTATGGAGAGCACCAAAAAAAGGTTTTAACTAGGCAAGAAAAAATAAAGGAGGATAGAGGATATTTAAATTAGAAAAGAAGAAGCCAAATTATCCCTGTTTGCAAACAACATGATTTTTTATATTTAAAAAATTTTAAAAGCTCCACCAGAACACTCTTAGTACTGTATTCAAATTCAGTAAAGTTGCAGGGTACAAAATTAACTCACTAAAATAAGTAGCATTTCTATATACCAACAGCAAACTAGTAGAAAAAGAAATCAAGAGAACAATCCCATTTCAATAACTACAAAAACATAAAATACCCAGGAATAAATTTAGCCAAGGATATGAAAGTTCTCTATAAGTAAAAACGTAGAATACTGATGAAATTGAAGAAGTCACCAAAAAATGAAAAGAATCCCATGATAATGGATTGGAAGAATTAATATTGTGAAAATTTCCTTACTACCAAAAGTGACCTACAGGTTTAGTGCAATCCCTATCAAAATACTAATGACATTCTTCACAGAAATAGAAAAAACAATCTTAATATTTGTATGGAACCACAGAAGATACTAAGTAGCCAAAGTAATCCTAAGCAAAGCTGGAGACATCCTACTACCTGACTTCAAAATATTGAACTTTGGTTACAAAACTATAGTAACCAAAACAGTATAGTACTGTCATAAAAACAGATCAATGGAACAGAAAAAAGAACTTAGAAACAAATCTACATATTCACAGCCAACTGATTTTTCACAAAAGTACCAAAAACAATTCTCAGTACTGGGAAAACTGAATATCCATATGCAGAAAAATGAGACTAAACCTCTATCTTTTTTCATAAACAATCAACTCAAAATGGATTAAAGACTTACATGTAACCTGAAACTATGAAACTACCAGAAGAAAACATTGGGGAAATGCTACAGGATATGGCTGTAGGCAAACAGTTTTTGAGAAAGATCCTGAAAGCATAAGCAACTGAAGCAAAAACAGACACATGGGATTACATCAAGCCAAAAATCTTTTTGCACAGCCAAAGAAACAATCAAGATGAAGAGGCAGCCTATATAATGGCAAAAGGTATTTGCCAACTATCCATTTGACAAGGGATTAATAACCAGAATATATAAGAAACGCAATAACCAAAAATATCCAATTAAAAATGAGCAAATTATCTGAATAGACATTTCTCAAAGAAAACATACCAATGGCCAATAGGCATATGAAAAAAATCTCAACATCACTAATCATCAGGGAAATGCAAATCAAAACCACAATGGGATCCCATCTCACCCCAGTTAGAATGGCTATTATCAAAAGAACAAAAAATAGCAGATCCTGGCAAGAATGCAGAGAAAGGGGGAACACTAGTACACTGCTGGTAGTAATGTAAATGAGTACAGCCACATGGAAAACAGTATGGAAGTTCCTCAGAAAACTGAAGTTAGAATACTGTATGACCTAGCAATCCCACTGCTGGGCACATAGCCAAAAGACAGGAAATCAGTGTATCTCTTAGATATCTGCATCCCTGTGTTTATTATGGCACTATTCACAGTCACCAAGGTATGGAAGCAACCTATGTGTCCATCGATAGATGAATAGATCAAGAAAATATGGGCTGGGTTCAGTGGCTCAGCCTATAATCCCAGCACTTTGGGAGACCAAGGTGAATGGATTGCCTGAGCCCGCGGGTTCAAGACCCGCCTGGGCAACTTGGCCAGACTTGTCTCTACAAGACATCAAAAATTAACCGGGCATGGTAGCACGCACCTGTAGTTCTGGCTACTTGAAAGGCTGAGACGGAAGGATCGCTGGAGCCCAGCAAGTCAAGGCCTGTGGTGGCTGGAGTGAGACTCCAACTCTAAAAAAAAAAAAAAAAATAAGAAAAAAGAAAATATAGTATATATACACAATGGAATATTATTAAGCCATAAAAAAATAATGAAATCCTGTCATTGGATAGAACTGGAGGTCATTATATGAAGTGAAATATGCCAGACACAGAAAAACAAATATCTTATGTTCTTACTCTTATGTAGGAGCTAAAAGAAAAAAAAAAGTTATTTCATGGAGCTAAAGAGTGGAGCAGTGGTTACCAGAGGCTGGAAATGGAAAGGGGGTGATGAAGAGAGGTTAGTTAATGAGTACTAAAATACAGTTAGATAGAAGGAGTAAGTTCTAGTATTCAGTAACGTAGTAGGGTAACCATAGTTAACAATTTATTGTGTGTGTTTGTTTTGTTTTGAGTCAGAGTCTCACTCTATTGCCCAGGCTAGAGTGCAGTGGCATGATCATGGTTCACTGCAGCATCTACCTCCTAGGCTCAGGCAATCCCTCTGTGACATCCTCCCGAGCAGATGGAACTATAGGCACACACCACCACACCCAGCTAATTTTTTTATTTTTTTCAGAAACAAGGTCTCACTGTGTTGCCTTGGCTGGTCTTGAACTCGCAGGCTTAAGCAATCCTCCCACTTCGGGCTCCCAAAGTGCTGGGATCACAGTAGTGAGCCATTGCATCTGACCCTATTGTATATTTTAAATAGCTATAGAGAAGATTTGAAATATTCCCAACACAAGAAAATATATTGAGGCAATAGGTATCCTAAATATTCTGATTTGATCATTATCTATTGTATGTGTGTATCAAATGTCAAATATATCCCATCAATATATACAGTTATTAATGTATCAATGAAAGTTTATTTAAATAAAATTAAACTGATTGATAGATGACTTATCAATCAATAAGTGACTGGTTATATAAAATAAGGTATGTAGACAATGGAATACATAGCCATTACAAACCTTTAAAAAGCTGAATAAAAATTAGTCAACTGCAGGAGGAAAGGTTTTGGGGAAAAAAAAAAAAAAGTTTTGCTAGGTAGAAATTAGAACCTAGGAAAGGCTAACATTTGTGATAGATATCCTGAGAGCAGCAGTGATCTATGGACTAAATGAAGCTTCTGCAGAAGACCTTAAAGTGCATTGTTCTTCCAGGTGCCGTCACTGGACCACTTGTCTCAAAATTACCTATGAGGTTTACTAAAAATGCGAAATTATAAGGCCAGGTGCGGTGTCTCACTCTTATAATTCCAGCACTATGGGAGCCTGGGGTGAGAGGATTGCCTGATCCCATGGGTTCGAAACCAGTCTGGGTAACTTGGTGAGACTTCCTCTCTACAATAAATCGAAAAATTAGCCAGACATGGTGACATGTGCCTGTGGTTCCAGCTACTTGGAAGACTGAGGTGGAAGGGTCGCCTGAGCTCAGCAGGTCGAGGCTGCAGTGGCCATGAGCATGCCATTGCACTCCAGCCTGGGCGACAGAGTGAGACCCAACTCAAAAAAAAAAAAAAAAATGCAAATTATGGAGTCGTGTCCTAGAATTGGTAAATCTGAATATGAGGGTTGGAGCTCGAGAGTCTACATTTGAACTAGACACTTCCACCTTGCCCCCCACCCTGCCCCTCCAATAGTTATTCTGACATACATTACAATTATGGTGGCTAATACCTGTAGTCCCAGCACTTTGGGAGGCCAAGGCAGGCAGATTGCTTGAGGCCAGGAGTTCAACACCAGCCTGGGAAATATAACAAAACCTTGTGTCTACAAAAAAATAATTTAAAAAATTAGCCAGACATGGTGGCGTGCACCTGTAGTCCCAGCTACTTGGGATGCTGAGGTGTAAGGATCACCTCAGCTCATGGCTTCTGTGTGCCATGATCGTGGTGGTCATGCCAGTTTACTCCAGCCTAGGTGAGAATGAAACCCTGACTCAAAAAAAAAAAGGGATTGATCCCTTTGGATAAAAAATGAGGGCAGCTTTCCCAATAGGGCAATAACTCAAAGATTATGTGGTCTGAAGACTAAAAGTTAAAAAAATAGATTTATCATACCATATATCTATAGATCTCAGGTGTACAACTGTTTCTTTGTTCTGCCTGTGACCATCACACGTTGGTGGGTGTATAAATTGGTATGACCTCCACAGAGGACAGTATGACAATATCTATAAAAATTTTAGACCAGGCCTGTATTTCCAGTAGTTTGAGAGGCTGAGGTGGGAGAACTGCTTGAGCCTAGGAGTTCAAAACCAGCCTGTGCAAATAGAGAGACTAAGTCAAGTTTCTACAAAAAATTAAAAAATTAACCAGACATGGTGGCATGCACCTGTAGTCCCAACTATTCAGGAACCAAGGAGGGGGATTGCCAAGGTGTTAGAGGCTGTGGTGAGCTGTGATTTTGCCACTGAACTCCAGTCTGGACCATAGAGTGAGACCTTATCTCAAAAAAAAAATTTTGCTTAAATGTATATTCTTTTTGATTCAGCAGTTCTCCACCTGCATACAGAGTTATGATAGTACAGTGGTGTCATTTGAGGTATGAATGAGTAACGTACTGGAATCCACTTAAATAACCTACCACCAGTCAGTTGGTAACTAGTTATGTAAAATAAGGCACAAAGACAATGAAATACTATGTAGTCATTAAAAAGATTGTTAGATTCATGTTGGATGTGTTGATATGAAAAATCTCTAGGCCAGGCTCGGTGCCTCAGCCTGTAATCCCAGCACTTTGGGAGGCCAAGGCGAGTGGATTGCCTGAGCCCACGGGTTCAAGACCAGCCCGGGCAACTTGGCAAGACCTCATATCTACAATAAAAAACAAAAATCAGCTGGGCGTGGTAGCGCGCACCTGTAGTTCTGGCTACTCGGAAGGCTGAGGCAGAAGGATCGCTGGAGCCCAGCAGGTCGACCGTGGGGTGGCCGTGAGTGTGCCACTGACTCCAGCCTGGGCAACAGAGTGAGACTCCAACTCAAAAAAAAAAAAAGAAAAAGTGTCAATATTATATCCTCAGTCTGTTAACTTTTAAAGTGGGTTCTCATGGCATCTTTTCTTTTTTCTTTTTATTTTTCTTGAGTTTTTTTCTGCAGCTGTTGGGTTCCGGTGATCCTTCCACCTGAGCCTTCCAAGTAGCTGGAACCACAGACCCACGTCTAGCTCATTTTTTAAAAAATGTATTTTATCATACTCAGTGATTTATCACAGAAACAGAGAACAGAGTTCCATATGTTCTTACTCATAAACGGACCTTGAACAATTATAATGCTATAAGAAAGCGATTGGCAGTGGTGGAAACTGTCAGGGGAGGGAGGGAGGGATTGGCAGTTGAGGGAAACTGCTAGGGGAGGGAGGGGCATACCTCATCAACATGGGTACCTGCATGATCAACGTTTTACCTAACCCTGAATTGTACCCCACATCTTTATAATAAAAGTTTTTTAAAAAGAGATTCAATCCTTAGTTCTTCCCTCCTATTATTCAAGATTTCTCCTTTGAAAGTCTTTCCTGTATCATCCAAGGACAAATAATGGTGTCTAAATTTCAATAAAAACTGATTCTGTCTTCTAAAAAAAAAAAATTATTTTAGAGATGAGGTCTCGTCAAGTTGCCCAAACTGGTTTCAAACCCCTGGACTCGGGCAGTCTTCTCACCTCTGCCTCCCAAAGTCCTGGGATTACAGGACTGAGCCACCACACCCAATCATTTTTTTTCCCCAATCATTCAGTAACTATTTATTGAGCACATACTATGTGCTTCTTCCCTTGAAGTCAATTTTTAACTTGGGCCTGTGAATTTCTTTGGAACAAGGGACTTTTCAAATTGTAAAGAACCGTGAAGATCTATGTCCTTGTTTTAGGTGAGAAGACTGAAATTCAAATGTACACCTCTGAGGTTTCAGCACCCATCAGCAGCAGAACCACTGGGAGAACCACTCCCAGCTCTCTCATGCGCCACCCTGAATGTTGGCAGCACAGACTTGTCTTGAATTTGTCCTTGTCTTTTTCTTTCCACTCAAGTAGTCAGTTCACATTCCTTTCAGTAGATGTGTTTCCTCAAATGCCTGACTTCGGAAAGATTTAATGATACCAGAGTTTCTGTTTTTATATCTTGATAGATAATATTTTAATTTCTGTGCCATGTTTTGTCCCCAAGACTTATACCCTAAATTTTGTGTGGACACTTTGGGCTACAGTGTTAATAACTCATAGATGGGTTTTTTGTTGTTGTTGTCATTGTTTTTTTAGTTGGAGTCTCACTCTGTCGCCCAGGCTAGAGTGCCGTGGCACACTCATGGCCACCTCAGCGTCGACCTCCTGGGCTTCGGCGATCCTTCCGCCTCAGCCTTCCAAGTAGCTGGAATTATAGGCGTGCACTACCACGCCTGGCTAATTTTTGGATTTATTGTAGTTGCCCAGGTGGGTCTCCAACCCACGGGCTCAGGCAATCCACTCACTTCGGCCTCCCAAAGTGCTGGGATTATAGGCTGAGCCACCAAGCCCGGCCTGTAGATGTTTTTTGTTATCACAGCTGAAAGAAGCATCATAGTGATGAAAATAGCCTTGTGGGACACTTTTTCCCCTAAAATGAGGAAAGAGCCTGTATTACATAAAGAAGAAAAGAAGCATTCCACTGTTGGACAATATTTTTTTAGAACGTCTATTTTCAGTCAGCTTTTGATGTACTTAAATCTTCTTACATAACCGGACTGTGAACTCCTCAGACACAAAGTCCCCTGCTTACTCAGTTCCTCCTCTCCCTTAAGCTGACTTAGTGTGATACACCTGTGAGGCATTTAGACATCCTTTCTCAACTAATCCTCTTAATACTTACACAGAACCAATGCTATGTTGCAAGAAATGTAGTTATAGGCTGGAGGACATCACATTGTTTAAAATGAGAGAGACCCGGTGACTCATGCCTGTAATCTCAACATTTTGGGAGGCCAAGGCCAGAGGCTTGCGTGAGGCTAGGAATTTGAGGATGCAATGAGCAAGAACAAGACCCTGTCTTTAAAAAAATAAAAATAGCCTGGTGTGGTGGCTCATGCCTGCAATCCCAACACCTTGAGAGGCAGAGATGAAAGTATTACCTGAACCCACAGGTTCGAGACCAGCCTGAGCAACATGGCGAGACCTCATCTCTACAGTAAATGAAAAAATTAGCCAGGCATGGTGGCGCATGCCTGTGGTTCCAACTACTTGGAAGGCTAAGGCAGAAAGATCACCTGAGCCCAGCACTTCAAGGCTGTGGTGACTGTGAGAGTGCCACTGCACTCCAGCCTGGTCGATACAGTGAGACTCCGACTCAAAAAAATAAATAAGTAAATAAAAATGGAGAGGGAGGTGGGGGAGAACTATTGATTTTAAGCGAATTGTATCAATATCAGGGTTGAAACCAGAACGTGTGTTTCATGCCTTAGCAAACCAGAGGGCTGTGTGGATTCCCAAAGAGTAGAACTCAGTGCATCTTCTTCGACCTCACAGTTAGCATTATGCTAAAAATTAACCATAGTACTTTTTTTCCTGAAAATACGAAGAAAGCAAAGGCCATGCTTGTTAATACAAAACTAAAGAACTCGTGTTAGTTCATCCTAGACCACTTGACACAGCCCTAACTATTCACTTTTCCAACCAGCCTGTGTTTGATTTGTCTCTTTTTTTTCCCCCTCTTTGAAGCCGCAAGAGAAATAGTATGGTTAGAAAGAGAAGAGCGAGCCAGGCAGCACTATGAAAAGCACCTGGAAGAGCGGAAGAAGAGGCTGGAGGAGCAGAGGCAGAAGGAGGAGCGGAGACGGGCTGCCGTGGAGGAGAAGCGGAGGCAGAGACTCGAGGAGGACAAAGTGAGCCACCCCCATCCTCCCCCCCACCAGAAGGACACGGGAGGCCCCTCTCGTTCAGAAGTGCAGCAGACTTCCTGTGACGCTTTCCATTCCAGGGCAGGCTGCATAGCAAGATAGTTCCAGAGTCATCAACTGTACGGATGGCTGTGGTTTCCAGAGGCGGTTGGGGAGTGGGAATCACGTAGACCATGGGCTGTTTACTCTTATTGCCATAGAAACCTTAAAAACCCATTTCTCTGGACTCATTCTATGACTTATTAACGTGCACTTCATCTGTACTGGGGTATTAAGCCCACTCCAAGTCATTGGATTTCTGGAGGGCTGTGCTGCTTGCAAACACTTTCACATAAATTATCTCATTTTACTCTTACTTGACCCCTGAGTGAGTATTATATATTAGTTTTTGCAAAAATAGAAATTCAGACTCAGAATGCATAAATTACACAAGGGCATGCAATTTTTTTTTTTTTTTTTTTTGAGTTGGAGTCTCACTCTGCCCAGACTGGAGTGCAGTGGCACTCTCCCGGCCACCGCAGCCTCGACCTGCTGGGACCCGGCGATCCTTCCGCCTCAGCCTTCCAAGTAGCTGGAACTACAGGCGTGCACTACCACACCTGGCTAATTTTTTGATTTTGTTGTAGAGATGAGGTCTCGCCAAGTTGCCCAGGCGGGTCTCAAACCCGCGGGCTCAGGCAATCCACTACCTCAGCCTCCCAAAGAGCGGGATTACAGGCTGAGCCACCGAGCCCGGCTAGGGCATGCAGTTTAGTAAGTCACGGGGTGAGGGTTATTCATGTCTTCCGTGTTTAAATATGGTACCATGTGTGTTAAGCATTCGTTTAAGCTAAGACCCGCCCCACCGTGCATATGTGTGCTGTGTACATGAAGGCATCGCATCCCAGTAGTAAGAGCTGTTTATGTGTGTGCCTGTTGTATACCAAGTGCTTTATGAACTGGGACCCAACGACTTCCGAGACCCTTCCTGATTGATGCCATTCCCACCCTGAGATAAGGTGCAGACACAGGTCAGGAGCAGCAGGGTGGGAATTGAAGCAGCACTCCTCACTCCCCTCTGCCTTGAGTTGAAGAAGCTTCAAACAACCAGGTTGAATCTAACCATCAGCTCCCGTCTTTCATTCGAGGAACGCCATGAAGCCGTTGTACGACGCACAATGGAAAGGAGCCAGAAGCCCAAACAGAAGCCCAATCGGTGGTCATGGGGGGGCTCTCTGCATGGGAGCCCCAGCATCCACAGCGCAGGTAAACACACAGTGGCCACGTTCACAGTCAGTCTTTCTCTCTCTCTCTCTCTCTCTCTCTCTCTCTCTCTCAGAAGTAAAAGTGTGTTTCCTCCTTTTTTCTAAATCTGTTTTGCAAAACAAAATCCCGCTGAAATAATTAAACTGTAATTAAATGATGCTTCCACTGAGGATAAGAGGGTGATGGAGGTTAGAAGATAAGGTTCTCTTCCCCTGCCACAGGCTGCTTTCTCATGTGTTACAAAATTCCTGAAAGAGTCACATCTATGCAGTGTTTCTAAATAAACATGCTAGTTTCAACATCATTTATTTGCATAAGGGTGTCAGGATTGTGAAATAAGTGAACCAGTTTTCTCTTTTTCTCTGGAATAATCATAGTTGTGTTGACTGATCAGAATCCTTTGAGCGTAAGTGTTCCTACCCTAAAGTATATGCAACACTTATGCTCTGTAGGAAAGTGCAGGTTTATTAAACTAGAAATAGTAGTAGATGTCTAAACCATTTCCTTCTTCGTGAACAGACATAAAATCATATTGAAATTTGACCTCACCAAAAAGTTTTATTTTTGTACTGTAAATTCAATACACTTTGAATTTTACATATTGTGTTCATTTTTTTTCCATTTGTGTAAGTCTAATAACCTTTATTTCTTTAAATTTGCTTTTTGAAAAAAATCATTGTCTTACATTCTGTCCCCAGGTGGTTTGGTTGAGTCACCATTCTCCTTTTGATTTAGCAGGCCTGGACCACCACTTCACAACTTTTGGTGGTACTAGAAAATCTGGTACAGACATCTCTGTGATTGCTGACTGCCTGATCTGTAGCTCGTGCCTCAGGCCTTGGGCCAGTTCATCGATAGCTGAACCATCACCACCACCTTAGTCATAATGCATGCTTAACACCCTGTTGCATAGACCTAGATCTGGGATTGGCACAGTGTCTCTTAAGTGTGATAATATGACTCGGGTGACTTAAAGGTGTTGAAATAAAGCGATTACATGTGGCATGTTTGCCTTCTCCTTTAAATGATCATTTTGGGTAAAACCTTAAAAAAAATTTTTTTTTTAGCTAAAAAACTACCTGGGATCAAAATACATGCAGTTGAACTCCCCACCTCCCCAATTAATACTGATGTTGCCATTTTTCATTTTCATGTAAACTGTGGATTTTTGTTTGTTTGCTTGCTCTGTTCGTTTTCATTCCTAATGTTCTATATGTCTTTTATAACCCCTGCATTTAAAAAACGTGTAAAAAGAATATCACCACAACTTACTTTGTTTTTTTTGGAGTCGGAGTCTCACTCCGTCACCCAGGTTGGAATGTAGTGGCACATTCACGGCCACCCCAGCGTACAACTTATTTTCTTATGATGTGAAAACTCTTTTTTGTTCCTGGTTCTTAATGACCAATGGTAGTTGTTGGGGCATGTATCAAATCTGTGATCAGTATCATTTATGTGTGATGTTTCATTGTAGCTTTGTATATACAATTCATAGCTAAAACTGTCAGGACATATATTTTTATAACCCTATTTTTCTTGTACTTGGCTTCATGCTTTGCATGTATGTGGTAGGAATATACAGATATAGATTGTCAAACATTTTTGAGGGGAAATTAAGCTACTTAGTTTTCAATTTTGCTTCCATACTTGGAGTTTAATCTATGACCTTTATTCCCACCACCCAAAAACAAGAGAAACCAGTGTTACGTTTGTGAGCTCTTAGATAAAATCTATCTTAATAAGGGCTGTGAATTAGAGCAAGTTACTCCTATGTAGAACAGAGACGTTTGTCTGAAAATAACTGGGATTTGCCAAAGTTCTCAAAGATCAGAAAACTGTCTGCTGTGATCCTGAGAGCAGAAACCAGGCCTCATTCATTTTGAATACGCTTTACTTTACAATACCTGATACATGGTGGGTACTCAGTCACTGTTTGCTGACCAATAGACAGATCCTAGAAACTACATCAAAGTCAATGTCCAACTGCTAGCACATCAACTAGCACTGGTTTGCAAAACTTTATCTTTTTAAAACTTACCCATAAACTCTTTTGTGAATTTGTTTTGTTCAGTGAGAAAAAAATGAATAAACGATCTCACATGTTAAGTAATATAACAAATTTTAACCATCTATGGCAGATTTAGATGTTTTACTATTCAGTATTTTTTAGGATGGGAAGACCTGGTCTTGCTCTTTTTTGTTTGTTTGTTTTACTTACTCTGAAGCAGATCTAAGTGGTTTTAATGGCCTGTTGAGAATCTGCCTGAGGACAGACACATGGACATGATTTCCCCCCACCTAAAGTTTAATATTAACATATAAAACAATATCAGAAGATGTATTGCTGTAAAATCACCAGGAAATGACCTTCAAAATTCTTCCTTGTGCCCTGTCCCTCACGTTTCATCACTAGGATGTTCCTTTCGATGTTTTACCCCAAATCTTTTCCTTGTGTTAGAACTGCTGTAAGAGCCCATCAGTTACATGTAAATGTGAGTCACAGAAATGTTGTGTTTGTTTATTTGTTTTTTGAATAATAAATTTGCTTGAACTGTAAAAATGAATCCCAGATGAAGACAGAAAGGTCTGATGTTAATGGAAGTTTTCCTTATCACCAGTGCACTATAAGTAATAGTCAAAAATGGTTATTCCTTGGGTGAAAGTTCACCACAAAGTTTGTACCGCCAAGGTTAGTTAGACAATGGCAGCTGGGTTGTGAAACCATCTGCCACAAGGAATACTGTTGTAGTTTTAGAAGCCGGTAACAATGGAAAATAAAACAAAATAGAGCAAAACCCCTTTCACTTTGGCTGTCAGAACATCCAGCTGCCTCCTAGATAAAATATAGTCATGAGATTTTTTTTATTTTTATTATGTGCAGCTTTACTTGGGGAACATGATTTGTGCTAAGGAATATGATTACAACTAGATTCCACTGTGCCAACAGCAAGCTGCTGATTTGCATCTTTCATATGGTTATTTCCCTTCTGATTTGAACTAGAAGAATTCTAAATTACTCAGCAGCAGGATGAACAAAATTATCGTTCATAAACTTAGGATTCCGATTATATTGCTATCAGTTTTGTTGGACAAGCTTGTGTGCTGAGATTCTATATTTATAGGCCACGCTAAACTCATTGGCATAGATGTGGAGTTATTAGTAGATTTTTTTTAATTTTATTTTTATTTTATTTTATTTAGTCGGAATCTCACTCTGTCGCCCAGGCTAGAGTACTGTGGCACACTCACAACCACCACAGCCTCAACCTGCTGGGCTCAGGCAATTCTTCCACCTCAGCCTTCCAACTAGATGGAACTGCAGGCGCGCGCCACCATGCCCAGCTAATTTTTTTTTTTTTTTTTAATTGTAGAGATGAGGTCTCACCAAGTTGCCCAGGCTGGTCTTGAACCTGAGGGCTCAGGCAATCCTCTCACCTCGGACTCCCAAAGTGCTAGGATTATAGGCATTAGCCACCATGCCCGGCTAGATTTTAAAAAAGAAAAGTTGTAATGGCCATTTGTTCCATAATTAGATTTCCTTCTTTAAAAAAAAAAAATACATGCACACACCTGCACACGCTCCTATAATGAACTTTAATGCCCAGGATAAAATGACTCTCCAAGCAAAAGTGTCAGGAGTTACACAGAACCTGGTGTTCTTTGATTCCAGTGTTCACACTCTGTCTTCCTAGCATTGTCAGCTTCAGAAACGACAGAGGAGTTCACTTTTGTGGTCCTCTTTTGCTTTGTAATGTGCCTCCACTATTTTCGAAGCCATTTGCTGGCCTTCCTCTTCTCTTCATCCACTTGTATTATAACAATATCCTTGAATTTCCATAGCTGACAAACTGGTGAACTGAATATTTATTTGATCCTATAAGAAAAAAGAGTTTTATTTCTAGCCTTTAAGTTACCTTTAAAATGTCTGCTTAGAAAACTGTGTTATAATGACAGATCTAGAAATAGAGCTGAAAGCATCCAATCCTAGTTTTTCCCTGCATCAGTGAACTAGGAAATTGCAATCCTGCATGCTGGCTGTCAATTAGCATTATCTCCATTTGTTTTAGATCCAGACAGGCGGTCAGTTTCCACCATGAATCTTTCGAAACATGTTGATCCCGTCATTAGCAAGCGGCTCTCCTCTTCATCTGCAACTTTACTAAATTCTCCAGATAGAGGTACAGTGCAAAGGAAAACCAAAAAAGTGTTCTGTTGTTTATTTAATGCCTTTTTTCTGGATGTTTGCAGATAAAAATAAGCATCTGAAGTTGCTTTCCCTACGTTTCTTAAATAGGAAGAAAAAAACTTCAGAGTAAAAAAGCAATAAACGGCTGAGCAGCATTTTCCTTGCGACAAGAACATTTCTCATTTTAGAACTTGGCTGAATGATTGCATCTAGCAGTGATGCAAGTGGTGCTTCTCTCAACTTTTAGTAAATGAGTTTACAGCTCCAGAAATCACCCACTTATCCACCAAAGTGCAAACTATCTTTGTTATGAATATTTCTTTTACTTCAATCAATGTCTTTGGCTTTTTCGTCTGTACTTTGGGAATTCCAGGCTCTGACCTTCTAAACACTTTTAAATGATTCGTGTTGGTAGATTTCATTTTGATAATTCATTTCTCTTTTAACCAAACATTTCTTACTGCATTTCCTATGTGTGCTATTGGTTTTTCGGTGTTCATTTATTTACTCTTGATGGTTTTGGCCTAACTTTGAGAATATCATCGTCATTACAGCCTCCTAAAATGTTTAATATTCATAGTCCTGCAATTAACATCCTATTTGAATTTTGAGTTTTATTCATCCCATGGATTTACAGTACATGAATGTTGAATTTTATTCATCCCATGGATTTACAGTACATGAATGTTGAGTTATTTATAAGGTGAAAGTTTTACTTTACATATATCATAGAAAGACACAAAATCAAGCTTTTTAGACAAGCTACTTGTTTTACATACCTAAAGTGATTTTAAATAAAACCAAATAATTATTGTGCAACATAAGACGCATACTCTTTAAAAGTAACAAATTGTGGTTACTTTGATTACTTTATTAAGAAACTGGGAAAGTTTCAGTGTTTATCATCTTTAAAATGAATGTAATGTGTGCATGTTCTGTGTGTGTATGTGTATTTATATATTTTGTATTGTATAAAAGTTGTTATGGTATCATTGTAATGTACAATATTCTATGAGTGTTGATGTGATTTTATAACTAATCTCTTAAAGCAGTATGTTTGAACAACTCTCTATTCTTGACTTTTAACTGAAACCTTTTTTTTTTGCTTAACCTAAACTTTTCCTAAATCATCAATATTAGAATGTAATCAAATTAGGGACCTTATAAGTATTAAGAATTATTATTCATAAGTATTAGGAATTAAAATTTCTTCCCTAACTATCCTTTATTTTTAAACCTATCCCTTAATATAAGATAAAAGCACGTGAATGCTGTTCTTACAGTTGTTTATTCATCTTTTCTTTGGAACTGGTCACTTATTCAGTGCTTTAATTTCAAACTTTTGTGAACCTGGGTCTAAGACTAACTACAATTAGGATTTTACAGTACTTTTAAAGTTAAACTTGGCTTATTGTCCCAAATTAGCATGAGGTGGCAGTGGGGTAGTGGGGAATAACTGGGCAGTATCCTGTCCATGCTTCTGTGGAGTGACAGTGCTGAGTTGTCTGTATCGATTAAAGAGATGTTTTATGGACTCTGCATGATAATATCTAACTGGATCTTCTTAGAGAACTGAGAAAGATCTGTTGGATGGATTGCCTACTACAGCTGGGGTAAGAGAGTCTGTAAAAAGTTGAGAGCTGGACTTCATGTCCTGTAGGCTAATTGCTGGAGAGGGGGCACTAAAAGAGGGACCACAAGCTCTTTACCCATGTGTTGCCCTGTCAGTTTTTACCAGCTCTTTACCCATGTGTTGCATGCTCAGTTTTTACCTGCATGAGTGTCCTTTCTTAGATCGACTCTGAATCCATGTGTTCTTTTTTGGAGCGATGAGGAGATGGTGCAGATATAACGTTAGAATTGGAGAGTTAGAGCATAGGACATCAGAGTCAAGGGGAAGTTCCATCACCAGTTCATAGCAGAAGCCAGAAAAGTACCACTCCAATCATGGCACAGGTCTGAAAACTGAATACCACGCTGGAATCACAGGACTGGAGGGGGAGCACGAGTCTTGTTCCTGGTCTAACAAGCCAGGTCAGCCTGAAAGAAGTTCCCATGTGGTCCAGGAAGCAATATTTTTTAAAGTTAGCCAAATTCCTCACTAGGACAGTGAGAGGCTTAGGCCTTTTACTAAGAATAAAAACTCTCCTAAATTTGAATGTCTCTAATGTAGAAATCTAAGTGATGTGTTTAGTTTCTTTCCTGTTATGTATTTTTTAAAGTTGGTTAGGCTTTATTATCTCATTAGAAAACATTCTTGTCAGATTATTAAACTGGACAACTTTATATACAAAACTGTCAAGAAGGTATAGGCATCATTATTAGACTGTTTGAGTTTTCTCAGTCCTATAGCAAAGTCTGTAAGCTCATATTAAATTGAGGTTCTGGGCTGGGTGTGATTGGTTCATGCCTGTAATTCTAGCACCTTAGGAGGCTGATGCGGGAGAATCACTTGAAGCCAGGAGTTCAAGACCAACCTGGTCAACACAGTAAGATGCTGTCTCTATATAAAAAATAAAAATAAAATATAAATTGAGTTTCTGATACCATTAGGGCTAACATTGAGCTAGAATGCATCCAAATAGCTCTATTGGTTATTAAAAACACCAGACTATTTCCATATTGCTTGGTAAATAGGCACTTCTTCAAGATGGGCTTCCCATGCCCTCCAAAGCCAGTGGAAGCTGGTCATTAGTTTTATGTCTGTGCCCCACCAGTTTTTAATTTTTTTTAAGTCAAGGTCTTACTCTGTCACCCAGACTGGAGTACAGTTGGCATGATCATGTCTCACTGCAGCTTCAAACCCCTAGGCTCAAGTGATCCTCCTGCCTCAGCCTCCCAAGTAGCCGGGACTACGCACACACCACTACACCTGGCTACATGTTTTATTTTTATTTTTTTGTAGAGACAAGGTCTTACTATGTTGCCCAGGCTTGTCTTGAAGCAATCCTCTCACCCCAGCCTCCCAAAGTGCTGGGATCACAGACGTGAGCCACTGCACTTGGCCAAGTTTTTTTTATTATTATACCTGAATCTAGTGTTAGATCGACTGGTAAAATTACCTGGACTAAAAAAACCTCTCATTACTAAAAGTTTCTGTAATTTCTGTCTGTAACGGACAGAATGTTGCCACTGGAAATGTTTACGTTAAAAGTGTTCATTATCTTTAAATGTTCTGCTTACCAACTTTTCCTCAAGAAAGAACATTAGGGAGGTTGAAAAGAATAAGCTACCTACTCTTTGCTTAAAATTAGTCAATATATTTTTTCCCTAGAATCTACATTATAAGACACAGTAGACCCCAAGCTGAAGTCTGCCCACAAGCTTGTTCTATTTTATCTAAGCAGTGTCTTTTACTCTTGTTTTAACTTGAATTAACTGTGAACGTTTAAAATATGGAAGACTTCCTATAACATTTAGATTTTCTACTTCTAATGAAAAAAAGTAGGATCTGCGCTATTTGCCTGACTTATTCATGGCATTCGTTTACCTGAAACTGAAAGGCTATTTCATGCTTATAGGAGGAAAGTGATAAGGCAGGCCTCTACAAAGTTTGTTTAGCTCAGATAATTTATTTATGTTACCCTACATGTCCCCCAGAGGGCTTTGAGTTTGCCTCCCCTGATCTGAGTAGTTTATAATGGGAATCGGTAATACTTCATTTTAAAGTGCTTCAATAGGACCCAAGTTGTTTCATGAGAGTTAATAATATCTCTTCCTTAAGGTTTGTAATCTTAAAACCAGTCCCCTCCAGGTGGAAAAACAAAAACAAACAAACAAACAATAAACCAGCTCTCCTTTATTAACCTTTACTAAAAAGTTCTCATATGGAAGCCATATCTCTTATCTTGGTCAAAGCATAGCTATGAATGTGATGGAAATGAAAACATATTTCCTCTAGCACTCTTTCATTCACAGTATCAGAAGCTATAAAATGAATTTCTCTGGATTTGCTTACACTCAAGTTAAAAAGGATTTCTAGTAATCTTATTTTGAGACAAATTCTTTGGTTGATGCCTTAAAGACTCATAGAAACAAAGTAATTGAACTCAATGTAGAAAACAAAAGGGGCTTATCTTTTCAATGTAATTCATCTCTGCAATTGTAAGCCACAGTCATCTTATAGTTTTCTAAGGAAGCATTCATCTTTCTTTCCTTTGCCATTTATTGAAAATAGAGTTCTGTTGAAGATTTTCAATTAATCCTAATCACTCTTCCCCCATTGATTGTATCCTGTGAATGTATTCTAATTTTAGATAGTGTTACAGTCTGTTGTTACATACTCACACTGCTATGCTATAGTTTATGATAGTTAAGATGGTGCTTTCTACTATTGCAATAGTTTTGTGTAACAGATCTTTTTATTTAATGCCTCAATGTCAGATAATATTTAATTTAACTGCAAAGACACTTCTAATAAAATACATTGAATGATCCATTAATTCTTAAATTCACCAAAGCCTGACGAAAATGCCACTCCTTTAAAATGGTCACATAATAAAGGTACTTATTGGAAGTTAGTACTTCCTCTCAAACAGGAATAATATTTTTATAACAATATTTGACTGTGAATGGTTTTTATGAACTGAACTAAAACTCATTTACTAGAATTTAAATACCGTTCATTTAAAATAATAGCCCAAGTAGCAATTCATGGAGCCCTATCATAATTTAATGGGGCCCCATTAAATTATGTCTATAAGTCTGGTCTTCCTTTAACCTGCCGGTGCCTCTGTTTGGGTTTATTAGTCAAGGTCCTTAGGAAGCTCTTTGACTGAGGTGTGTATCATCAGTCCTCTACCCATCTGGTGCCCGGCAGATGGCACCACCCTGGAGTGTTCAATACACACCAAAACTGTAGTGGAAACGATATTTTTGTCTGATTGCCGGTTGACCACTGAAGGAGGGTGGCTAGCAAAATCTGCATCTAAAAAACGAATTTAGCACCTGCCACAAACTTAACATCGTGAAGAAAGGCAAACTTCCGGAACAGCTGCTCCCTTTTTCAGAGTTCCTGTTGCCCTGACTCTCCACCGTCCTCCCTGTAAAGCCTGGTCTGTCCAAGGCTCGGCGTGTGGAAGCAATAGGTATGATGTTCTGTGCCCTCTTGACCCTGGAGAGAATGCTTCTAACATCTTGCTTATGTGGTGACCATCTAGCTCGCCGCCTGCAGCTCAGCCCATGGGAGAGCAACGTTGTTAACAGACTCCTGACGCCCACACATTCGTTCCTGGCCAGAAGTAAAAGCACAGCCGCCTTGTTTGGAGAAGCAGGTAAACTGTCCAGGTGGAACTTTCCCAGTGAGGTCAAGTACTCCCCTTGAAGCATATATGAGTTGCCAGTGTTCATCTAATCACATCTCAGTTTTTCCTAACTTGGACTTCTCTCCTCTCCGGGTGGAAACGTCTGTCGGTGTTGGTTTCACACTCCTGGCATTGTCTCCTCCCAGCATCCGCCCTAGCATTTTATCTGGACACCAGATGCCAGGCAGGCAGACGAAGTTCCCTCCCTGTGCTCAGGTGGCTTTCGAGGCTTCTGTCTGTTCATGTCATAACCAGAAAATGGCATTCCTTACCTGCCTTTCTTTTCTGCCTCCGTCTCTGAGCAGGTGGTCAAAAATGGAAATTATTTCCTATTGGATACTAATATGTGAACTTGGGAATAAAAATCAAAGCACAAATCTGTTATTCAAACATAGGTCCTAAATGTGACTGTGGCTAGGTACTTATCCTGTCTGCACCAATCTTTTATCTGAAATCTAGGAAGCATACCCTTCTAGGACCCTCTGAGTTGTGAAGGCTAATTGTAGTGTCCTTTTTTGTGACATTTGCTGAAAAATTGGAAAACATGCCTAGTACTGGTTTGATGATTAGTTGTAACTCCTCTACTCTTTTGAGATGTAAAACATGTCTAAACGGGCCACTTAATTAAATGAGAAGTTAGTATAGAGCCAATATCTAGTTGATAAAAAGGTGTGCATTAGGCTTGGGTAACATTTTTCTCATGGTGAGCAGATTTAGGCTTTACCAAATATCTCTGGGCATAACTGGCATTATTTATGTAACCAGTCTACCAGCCCTCATCTTTGGCACTTAGAAAATTGGGTGCTCTTTCCATAAAAATGCTCTTTAAAAGTGCTTTGTCTTTGCAAGCCTCTCCGTGTTCATTAGCCTGCTTTATAAATAATAATTCTTAGCCAGGTGTGGTGGCTCAGCACTTTGGGAGGCTAAGACATAAGGATCACTTGAGCCCAGGAGTTCGAGACCAGCCAGGGCAACATAGCAGACCTCATCTCTACAAAAAATAAAAATAAAAATAAATTAGCCACACACAGTGGCCTGTGTCTATAGTCCCAGCTACTTGAGAGGCTGAGACTGAAGGATCACCTGAACCCAGAAGGTCAAGGCTGTAGTGAGCCGTGATCCTGCCACTGCACTCCAGCCTGGGCGACAGAGTGAGACCTTGACTCAAAAAAAAATAATAATAATTCTTGGTGGTTTTATGGTGTCTTTCATCTGTGCTGCCCAATGAGCACATGAGTTTCAACCCTAAATCTCACAGTACCCGTGTGAAGCAGTCAGCAAAGCAAGTGTGGGCGTTCCCCCCACCATCTCATGGAAACCAAGTGTAGTGACAATAAATGACTTACACTAGAGCCACTTAGAAAGCTGGTGGACTGGATAGTAAGCGTGCTTACCCCTCCATCCTTGTTACGCTGAGGGTTGCTTTGTGTGCAGTTGTGTGATCAGCTAGCTGTACCACAGTGTTCTATGTTTTCTATAAAGTAGCCCATCAAAGTTGTCACATTGCATCTGAGATTTTTCTGGAAGAAAAAGTACAACTTATTTCAAGATAGTGTTTCCTCTCTGCCAGTGAATTGTACACTTTTATACAAGTTATGAAAGTTTTTCTTCATGTCTAGCTCATTAAAGAACTTTCTGAACTGCTTTTCAGCCCAGTTTCATAGGATCTAAATAGTTTTATGACTGTCATGCTTCTGAATCTCCTCGTTGTATGTCACACTGTGAGGCTGAAAACCTGCCTCCTAGCTAGGAAGCTGTCTGTCTTTGTTATTTCTGTCATCACTAACTCTCGTCAATTCTTTCATTCTCCCTCTAGTCTTCTCCAGCACCATTTCCTCATTTTCCACCCATTCTACTTGCCTGTCTTCCCCCCTTCTCTGTTACACTCTATCAAGGTGCTTTTTTTTTTATCTGCAAAGTGGCTCTTGTTGACTTTACAACTTCTCCATTCTCCTTTTCACATATTGATACATTTCTATAATTTATTTTGGTGTGAAACAATGCACAGATTCTACTTGAGTTGCCTGTTTTATTAATGCATTGCCTAGGTCATCATCTCCTATGGCATTGATACAGCTTATGTTTAAATGAATCAAAACTCTGGTTTGGTTTGGTTTCATTTCCATTCGGTGTGCTGTACATAAACGTCTCTCCCAGTTATTTTGGCAAAAACACTGTTTCCATTACTTTTATTTTTCATCGCTCTCCTTGATTATTCTTTCTTGTCTTCCCATGTTAGTGTTGTCCCTTGACGTCATCATATTCCCAATTGCCATTGGCAAGAAGGTGACCTACATCCAGAGCTAGCAGGGTTACATTTGCAGATTGAAACAGCCGCTCTGAGCCCCGCAGTGTGCAATGACTGTAAACTCCCTGAGCAGCAAGAGTAGCTGAGAACTGGAAATCCCAGTCTCGCCCACACCTCTCGTTTGCAGCCGCTGCTTGGGTTGACTTTTCCATGCCCTTTTTTTTTCTTCCCAGACCATTCAAAATACATGTGACTATTAGAACTCAGGATTAAATAAATGAATATATGTAAGATGTTTAGACTAGTACCTGCACAAAGTAGACTGTCAGTAAATATTAGTATTCTATTATATAATTTGTCTGTGCTATCCTCCACTTGAACTGTATTATCTTTTCACTGCACTCATTATTACATTTAGAAGAAGTTGAATGAGATAAATTAATGTGCACTTACAACGAAGAGTAGGATGCAGTATGCATATTGTGGAAGATTTTTCTCAAAGATATTTCCGTAAGAAATGCTCACATTTAATTAAACTACTTGGGATGTGGAGGGTACTCTAGGGAAGAAAAACCATATTTTGTTCTTGTTGTGTCTTCATAAGGACAAGATTATTTCAAATAATTGATGTGAAGATTTCAGGTTTTTCAGAACTTATTGTTCAGTACAGCAGTGAATTCCATGAAATTTAATATTCTTGCAAGGAATTTATGCTGTTTATTTTAGTCGAAAGATGTTCATTGGACAATTAAATTTGAGGAGTCTTTTTTTCTGTAGGCTACATTGGGTGGGTTTAAGGATATTTTCAACCTGTATTAATATTATCTCAGCATTAAAATAAAAAATAAACCAGAAGGCATAATGAGATTGGCCTATATCCAGAATGATCTCAGTAAATGCTCCATACCTCATGAAACTTATTTTCCACTAGAGGGAAAATAAATCATTTTTCTGTGCTTCATTCTGTTGTCAGTTTCAGACCCACTGGCTCAGAGCAGGGCTGTTTCCTAGGGTTTCTTGATCTTTGAGCAAGGTTAATGGCTCCTGGCTGTGCCCTGGGCAATGTCTGCCTTTCCTCCTGGTCACTAATCCCCAGAAGTGCCTTGTGCCAGGATGTTGTTCCTTAAATGCATTTGATTGACTTGGAAGAATTTTGCATTAAGAAACTCTTTCTTGTCTGGAAAATGCAAATGCTTTGTTGTAGCATTTGAGAAAAGGTTATCTTCAAAGGGTTTCCTCTATGATCACAACTAGAAAAATGAGAAGAGATTCTCTTGTCAATACGTATCCTTCCCTCACTATTAAGGTTGGAGGTAAAGTTTTATGTCAGTTCCCATGAAACACGTACTCTTTTAAGGAGCACTGAAGAAATGAATAGTGTTTTAGTTTATCCTGAAGAAATAGAATTATGTTTTCAAATGATAGAAAAAGAGAGTGCAGTTTCCAATCTATTTATTGTTATTCAGTGATAGCCAGAAGATACTGCCAGGCATTTAATAAATGAGAGCACATTAATAAAAATTCAGTCTGATCAACTTTCTGTCTATAAGCCAAAATAAATATTTTTAAAATGCTATAATTTTGAAATTAAGATTATCCCAGATTTGTTTTGTGAACTTTTGAGTTGTTAATTTATTAATACTCTTACATTCTGCTGACATGATGCTTTCTTTGAAGAGTTGCTACCATGGCTAGAGTTGAGTAAAGTCATTTTATAACCTGTCCAAATACGCAGTCCTCTCTTTGGTGATTGTGTACAATTGTCTTAGTTTTGCTGGAAAACAAGATTTCTGAATGAGATCTGAAAATGGACCTTAGTACACCTCACTTGTGATACCTACGTAGTATTGTATGAATTTATTTAAACCCATTGTCACTAGGAATAACTTGATTAATGACAGTGTTCCTTTAAAAATGAATGGTCAGAAGCTGTGTGGTTTTTCAAAAAATATTCCATCGTGAGTAAAACTAAAAGATATTCATGATGCAACCTTTAATTTGGCAATTCTAATGTATATATATTCTATTCGATGCTTTAAATAAGTTATATCCAACCTCCTCATGTGTTCTAATGCTGCCTCTTTGGAACCATCAAATGCCTTGGTTTTTGGGAAAACCCAGAAGCCTGCATTTGGTGTGCCTCTAAATAAGTAAAATATTTACAGAATTTTTTTTCTGGAAATTATTACTTATCCTTTTTGACAAGCCTTAACACCTGGTAAGACTTGGTCATTTAACATTTTTCAAATTCAGCTGCTTTTTTCCCCTGCTGGCTGTTGAACTTGAATCCTAAAATACTCGTAGTATATCTCGCTTGCCTGCTTGCACGCTTCCTCTCTTTCCACCTTTTGTTCCATCTTAAAGTTAACTAGGAAAAGTCTGATTGTAAACCAGTCCTCATGTAAAAATTATCTTATATCATGAACATAGTTTTTCCAGAACCATCAGTTAGTAGGAATATAAGAACATTGCTCTTCACAATTTTGGATTACATCTGTATCTTTCATCAGTATTTAAATAGCCAAATTACTAATAGTATATTCCAGATTTTTCACTTGGACATGCCTTCCTTTTGGACACATCATAAACTCATAGGACTGTGAGGACAGCTGAGTGTGATGGTTCTGGGCACCGTTAGGTAATAACTTCTTCTTCCTACTTTTCTCTCTATCTCTGCTTTGCTCCTTTTCCTGAACCTGCTTTTGGCTTTCTTCAACTGCTCCTCTGGCACTCTTGTGTGTAAAACCAATCACCTGCACCCTAGTTATCCCCATTTGTCCTCGTTCAGCATCTTGCAGCCCCATCATCATGCCCTACAAAGCCGCACACTCTAGAAATCCGATGGATCGACCAAAACTCTTTGTAACACCACCTGAGGGCTCTTCTCGCAGGAGGACCGTTCATGGCACAGCGGTGAGTAGCTTTTGGGAACAGCTGGGCGAGTCCGGGAGCCAGTGCTGTTTCTGTGCAGATGGATGTGCCCCAAGGCGCGATATGGGCATAAGAGGGGGAGGCCAAGACGTCCACCATCCATCCTTTCCACCCATCACAAATCTGGCTGGCTGGGCGGTAGTGTCTTCCCACTTCCTGTTTACTTTAGGACTTTACTTCCCCTAAAAAAAATTCAAGATGAAAACTGTTCTTTGTTCAAGCATATATGGCCAACCTACCCTGCTCAGTGTCCATACAAATAAGTGCAATGCCAGAATACTTTCATTTTTGAAAGCAGGAAAACCAAATGGCCTTTGAAGGGGTAGTGGGCCTGGACTGCTTCCTTTGGCATTTTACTCCAGCCTATTCCAGAAACTGACTGATCTCTCAAAAAGCAAGATAAAGAATTTGTATCCTGTTTAGCTAATCCCTGTCAAGGCCCAGATCATAAAATATAGTGAAAAAAAATATTTTGAAAGCATTAGTTATTTGCTAAGTAATTTTTGAAAGGCTCTTAGGCTGTGCTATAAACTCAGATTTTGCAAGTGAAGAATATAATTTGTACTTGTTATTACTGGCAAGGTGATGATCTAATGTTAATTTTCACCATACTATAAATGCAACAAGGTAATTGTATCTTTCTTCATCTTTGTTTTAAACCCTGTGTTTTTTTAATATCAGTTGAAAGATGTCAACATTGTCCTATGGTCTACAAATATTGTACTTCAGTCATAAAGGACTCACCAATCAACCAGAAGATCTCTTTGCCTCTCTCCATGATAATAGTATGACCCTTTTAATGAACGGCTGGACAAATTTTTTTAATCTTAATTTTCCAGAGCATTTCAGATTTATAAACCTGATGGACACTTAAAAGGATTTTGCTGAAAGGATAATTCAGGGTTGTAAGGGCTTGATGGCTTTGCCTACAGGCAGTTTTCTTTCAACTCCCTCAGGCTTTCAAGAATCAGTGTTTAATTCATGATTGAGTCAGGCCTCCAACCCTGTAGCCAAAGGTGAAACTAACTACCTTTGATGTCTGTGAAGTTATAATTCATTAAAGTTGATGTTTCAAAGATCCTAGTTGTGAACCAAAAGGCATAGTTAAACAGAACAGCTTTGACGTCAAACATTGGGTACTCCTTGAGCAGGGAAAAAGTGAATTTACCAAAAGAAAAATACCTTGTTCTAGGTAAAACCATAAAAATTAGCACTCCTTCAGGGAAAGGAGAGGGCTGACTCTTGGCTAGCAAACTAAATAAGAGGGATTTGTCATCGTGTGTGTGTGTGTGTGTGTGTGTGTGTGTGTGTGTGTGTGTGTGTGAGAGAGAGAGAGAGAGAGAGAGAGAGAGAGAGAGAGAGAGAGAGAGAGAGAGAGAATGCCTTTCTCTTTGATCACTTAGGCTTCTCACCTCTTTACAACCAAGTATTTAGGTAAATGTCTCTGTCAAATTCAGTAGTGACTAGTCACATTGAATACTTGGAAAGTGACTAGTGAGACTGACAAACTGAATTATAATTTTTTTAATGTTTAATTGTGGAAAAACACACAAATAAAATATACCATTTAAGCCATCTTTAAGTTCAGCAGCGTAAGATGTATTCATAACGTAGTGTAACCAATCTCCAAAACTATTTAAGTCTTGTAAAACTATACCCTTTAAATAATTTCCCATTTCCTCTTCCCCTCAACTCTTAGCAACTACCATTTTACTTCCCATTTCTATGAATTTGACTACTTTAGACACCACATAAAAGTGGAATTATGCAGTGTTTGAATTTTTGACTGGCTTATTTGACTTAGCATGATGTCCTCAAGAGTCATCCTTATCTAAATATGTGTCAGAATTTCCTCACTCGTTAGGGCTGAATAATATTCTATGGTATGAGGGGGGACCTCCCAAAAGCAGAATTTATTTTTTTTTAATGTATATTCTTACATATTTAAACTTCAGTCACCTTCCAAGTACTCTCCATTTGATGCAATATACCTATAGAGATGCTTGTTCCACTGCTCAAAACAGTTTTTGAAATCAACAATTTTGATGCCTTTTAGTGCTTCTGCCATTTTTTGTTTCACCTCTTCCACATCGGCAAAGCATATCCCTTTAAGGACTTCTTTCACCTGGGGGGGAAAAAATGTCACTCTGGGAGAGATTGGGTGAAAAAGGAGGATGAGGCATTAGGGTCATGCTGTTTGGGGTCAAAAACTACTGAACACTCAGTGTGGTGTGGGCAGGTGAGTCATAAATCACCCATCATGAAATGGGCAAATGCACTGAAAGAATCTCCAAAAAAAAAAAAGTAACTGAAGCAGAACACAGCCTCTCACAGCAACGCTAACTGTTACACTGATGCTGGTGGGTTCCTAGAACACTTATGTAGCACGGGAAGCCTCTTCTACAAGGAACCCGCACTCTAAAAAGTAATTCTAGGTTTTTTGGGGTCCCCATTGTAAGTATATGTCACATTTTGTTTATGCATTCATCCATTGATGGATATCTGGGGTGCTTTTACCTCTTGTCTATTATGAATAATGCTGCTATGAACACAGGTGTGCAGGTATCTCTCAGAGATCCTTCTTTCCATTTTTTTTTTTTCTGGATCTATACCCAGAAGTGAGATTGCTGCATCATACAGCAATCCTATTTTCAAGTTTTTGAGGAGCCTCCATACTGTTTTCTAAAGCAGCTGCACCATTTTACATCCCCACCAAAAGTGTGACAATATGACACTCAAAGGAAAGGTCCTTTGGAGCATTTCAGACTTTGAGTTTTTCATATTAGGGCTGTGGAAGCAGTAAATACTAATGCAAATACTCCAAAATCTGAAATCCAGCACACTTCTGATCCCAAGCTTTTAGGATTGGGGTACTCAACCTGTAATACATTCTGAAATCAGTAAGTGTGAGACCTCCAACTGTGTTCTTTTGTAAGATTACTTTGGGCTGGGCTTGGTGACTCAGCATGCAATCCCAGCACTTTGGAAGACTGAGGCAAGTGGATTTGAGACCAGCCTGGGCAACATGGCAAGACCTCATGTCTACAATAAATAAAAAATTAGCCGGGCATGGTAGCGCACGCCTGTGGTTCTGCTTACTTGGAGGGCTGCGGCAGAAGGATCGCCAGAGCTCAGCAGGTTGATGCTGGAGTGGCCATGAGCATGCCACTGTACCACAGCCTGGGTAACGAAGTAAGACTCCAACTCAAAAAAAAAAAATAAGGTTACTTTGATTCTTCAGAATTCCTTGTGATTTTATATGTATTTCAGGATAAATTTTTTTATTTCTGCAAAAAAATGATATTGGGATTTTGGTAGGGATTGCTTAGAATCTGTGCATAGCTTTGGGTAGTAATGGCATCTTAACAATATTAACTCTTCCAACCCACGAACAGGTATTCCCTTCCATTTATTTGTGTTGTCTTTAATTTCTTTCAGCAGTATCTTCTAGTTTTCAGTATACAAGTTGTTGGCTTCCTTGGTTAAGTTCATTGCTGTTTTATTCTTTTGGATATTATAGGAAATGGAATTGTTTTCTTAATTTCCTTTTCTGTTATATTTAATTCCTATTTAAATTCAAATGGCTACTATTGAGCACTGAACATGTTTTGGATTTTTTATCTTATTTAATTAATTTAGATCTACATTCAAATAGCCAAATGTGGCTATTGGCTGCCATTTTGACAGTATAGACTTAGAATGTTTTCATCATCACAGAAGGTTCTGTAGGGCAGCAATGGCTTAGAGTATCTGTCAGTGTCTTGTCTTTCTTAAAGGATGTTTATACTGTATTCTAAACCTACTTCTCATAAAATGGAAGTATTTCTCCTGCTGGTAGGTTGTCTAGACTTACTGCCTGGAAAGTATTAAAAGGACAGATGATTCATTGTACAGACTCCTGGCTATTAAATCAGATCAAGATGAGACTTGGGAGTGCCTTTACATGTGTGGTACCCAAATGTTGACTGTATACAAGAACACAAAGGTTGGCAAACAAAAAAATCCCGCCTGCTCAGGAGAGTGTTAACTCAAATATTGAATGTTTTCCCAAACCATTCCTCCCCTGCTCCCCCACCTCTGGGTGATTAAAGAGACCACTTATAACAGAAAAAGAAGTCATCGACTTGATGGCACTTTAGTAAAAAGCAAACTGTCTGAGGATTATATACCTTTATATAAGTTTATTCCTTGAACCTTGTGTTATCAAGGCACAGACAATATAATTCATCCCCAAACCCCCACATCAGAAATTGTCCTTCCTGACTTTATTTTCCCATTTAGCTCTCTCATCAATCTGATTTCAGCCAAATCAAAATGTTCTGAGAAAAAGAAAAGAAAGACTACTCGAGGTACTTAACCTCCAACTCTTAGGAAGAGCCCTGTGCCTGCCATCCTGTACACCAGCCAGGGGGCCCCATATGATGGCTGCAGCTTTTGCCACCCAAGAATGGCAGCAGCTCTGCAAGGCCTTTCCCTCTCTCCTTCCTTCCCTCCCTCCCTCCCTCCTCTTGGGACCAGAGACTGGGGCAAAAGGTTGTCAAGTAGCTGGAAATGATGTAGAGCTGGTATGCACATTGTGAAAGCTCTTTCTTGCCTCTTTCCTTATTTCTTCGAAATTCCAGGGAGACCGTGAGCATTGTTTGACATTTAAGATATTTTTTCCCCTCTTGTAGCCCAAGCCATCAACTAGGATGCTACTAAGGAAAAACAGAGGAAGCAGTTAAAAGGGACACGGAGGCGCATACAAGGGAAGGGAGGGAAGAGAGGAGTTGATGCCTGAGCCAGGCACAAAAAGAGAGAAGAAAAGGAACAGTACCTTATTTGCCCTGAAGCTTGATAATACCTGCCCCTTCCTGTGCACCCTTGCTGTCTGCTCTCCTGACAGGTGTTCACAAGGTGTCCCCAGCACATACCCATTTTCACCCCCAGAACGTCATCAGGGAGCTTCAGATACTTGGAATGGGTCTGTTCTACTCTGTGCATTTTTTTTAAATGTCTTGACTAACTTTAGAATATCAGAAAACTTCTCTGGGCTTCCCTTTGCCCATTTCAACTTAGGAAAGGTATCATCTCTCTGAATTCCTAGTAGCAGTCAGGAAAGGGCTAATGTTTGGGCCCACCTTCAGATTCCAATTTTATCCCTGGTAAAGAAGAGTAAAAAAAGCTGAAATTTCTTACCTTGAACCTGACTTTCCTTTAAGAGCAAAAGAACATGATATAAAGACTTGTTTCTATAATAACAGTATAAAGGAAAAAAAATAAGTTAATGTTTGATATAGCAGGCATATACATTTTTTTAAAAGACTAAACTATGGTATGTTTTGGGAGAAACGAGGTGTCTTCATTAAAAGTTAGGGCAAAATTAAAATGACTTTTGTTTCAACATTCATGTGGGATAAACAAGACTGAGAAGTTGTGTTCCAGGTAATTTTAGACAAAAGTATAAGGGCTTTCTAAAAATATGTATATATTTTTTGCAACTATGACTCCAAGTCACACATCCAGAACTATCTTATGAGTGCCACGTCATGTTAATTCAGTTATACTGTCAACTTTTAAGCTAATGAGGGCCTTTTGTTGAAGTGGAATGGATATATGTGACAGAGTTTTTAAAATGTCCAGAAGGCCGGGCTCGGTGGCTCAGCCTGTAATCCCGCGCCTTTGGGAGGCTGAGGTGAGTGGATTGCCTGAGCCCGTGGGTTCGAGACCCGCCTGGGCAGCGAGACCTCATCTCTACAATAAATCAAAAAATCAGCCGGGCGTGGTAGCGCATGCCTGTAATTCCGGCTACTCGGAAGGCTGAGGCGGAAGTATTGCTGAAGCCCAGCAGGTCGAGGCTGCGGTGGCCAGAAGCGGCCACTGCACTCTAGTCTGGGTGACAGAGTGAGACTCCAACTCAAAAAAAAAAAAAAGTCCAGAATGTCCAAATGTCCAGAAATGCCTGCACTATTGAATGTTGTCACCGTGGTTGTCTCACGCAAGGAAAAATCTAATTATTGAGTTTCTCTAAACTTAGGGCTATAAAAAAGAAAGAGAGAGAGAAAACATACCCTTCCATCTTCCATCTGGCATCCGAAGGGCTCTGTCTCCATCTAGTACCAAAGCAAGATCACCAGCTTCCTCCCGACTTTGGTAAGTGAGATATAAAGGCTGGCTGGGTTGTTCCACGTTGCAGAATTAGTAGCCTCTGTCCTCTGAAATGAACCATTCCCCCCGCGCTTTTTGACTTTCACTTAGGGAACAGCATTCTTCTGAAAGGAAAGAAAAAATGAAAATCGAAAGGTGTCTCTAAAGTGACTCTATTTCTACATTTGCCACATAAAAGACAGATATACATAACTAAATACCTCCATTTCTTTTCCATCAGGTGGTGGTCTAGGTTCTGACAAGCCTATTCTGATGTGTCCCCTTCTGTCCCTCTTTTTTTGTGGCCCAGGCTCCCGTCCAAGTCCCTTCCTCACTTGCCTGGCACGCCCAGACCAGCATCCTCCTTGCCCCCCAGCTCAGTCAAAGCTGCTCCCGCCCAGGTCCGGCCCCCATCCCCTGGCAACATCCGCCCAGTCAAGAAAGAAGTCCGAGTGGAACCTGAGAAAAAGGACCCCGAGAAGGAACCTCAGAAAGTTGCCAATGAGCCCTCACTAAAGGGTAGAACGCCTTTAGTGAAGGTAGAAGAAGCCGCAGGTGAAGAGGGGACACCTGTCCAACCGGAAGTTGATCCTGGTAAGATTAAACTGACTTGTGATGGGATATATTTGGGTGCTATTTATCTCTTACAGTGTTTTAATTTTGCACTCCCTGTACTTTTTTTTTTTGAGTCAGGGTCTCACTCTGTCATCCAGGCTTAAGTGCAGTGGCATGATCACGACTTTCCACAGTCCCAATTTCCTGGGCCCAGGCGCTGTTTCCACCTCATCATTACAAGTAGCTGAGACTATAGGTGTGCACCACCACTCTCAGCTTATATCTTTATTTTTTGTACAGACAAATTCTCACTATGTTGTCCAGGCTGGTCTCGACTCTGGGGCTCACACATTCCTCCCACCTTGGCCTCCCAAAGTACTGAGATTACAGGTGTGTGCTACTGTGCCCAGCCTCCCTTTTCTTTTCCTACTAGAGGTACAGAAATTTTACTCTAAGGCTAATTTGGAGAACTTAAGTAGAATTTTTTAACATAAAACAGTTGAGGCCAGGCACAATGGCTCTTGCCTAAAACCCCAACTTTGGGAGGCTGAGGTGAGAGGATTGCCTGAGCCCATGGGTTCAAGAACAGCCTGGGCAACTTAGCAAGACCTCATCTCTACAATGAATCAAAAAACTAGCCGGGCATGATGGCATGTGCCCCTAGTTCCAACTTGGAAGACTGAGGCAGAAGGATCACCTGAGCGCAGTAGGTCAAGCCTGCAGTGACAGTGAGCGTGCCACTACATTCCAGCCTAGGCGACAGAGTGAGACTCCAACTCAAAAAAAAAAAAAGCAGTAGAATCATACATTCAAAAGCCTATTGTTGGAGCCATAGCATATTAATTCAGGCATAGTTTCTGAGTGCTTTTATTGACTGAGTCCAGTGTTTCTCAGAGTGTGGTCTGAGCATCAGAGTCACCTGTTGTATCAGTTATATATTACTGCATAACAAATTATCCAATAATAGGATAAGGAGCTTAAAACAGCAATGAAATATTATATTATATTATATTATATTATATTATATTATATTATATTATATTATATTATATTATATTAAGCTTGGGAACTTAAAACAGCCATGAATATTTATTATATCACAGGGATTCTTGGCTCAGTAATTTGGAGCAACTCAGTGGGGTGGTTCTGGCCCACGGTCTCTCGTGAGATTGCAGTCAAGCTGATGGCCAGAGCAGTAGTCATCTTAAGACTCAGCAGGAGGTGGAAGATGGCTTCCACACAAGGCTGTTGCCCGGTGGCGTCAGTTTCATGACAAGTGAATTCCTCCATAGTGACACTCAGTGTCCTCATAATCTGTCTGCTTGCTCTGCTGGCTTCTCCCAGAGTGAGAAATCTGGGATAGAGTATAAAGAAGAAGGCACGGTGTCTTTTATGGCTCACTCTCAGAAGTCACACACCAATATTTCTGTTATATTCTGTTCATTAGGCAAGTCATGATCAGTCATGGTGGCACACACCTGTAATCCCAGCTACTTTGGGAGGCTGAGGTAGTTGGATTACTTGAGCCCAGGAATTTGAGATCAAACCAGGCAACATAGAAAGACCCCATCTCATTTAACAAAACAAACAAAAAGCAAGTCATTAAGTTGAACTGGCACTAAAGGAGATATTAGTCTCTACCTTTTTTTTTTTTTTTTTTGAGTCAGGGTCTCACTCTGTCACCCAGGCTGTCGTGCAGTGGCATGATCATGGCTCATCACAGCCCTGACCTCCTGGGCTCAGGCAATCTTCTGCCTCAGACTTCAGACTAGCTAGGACTATGGGTGCCCACCACCCTGCCTGGCTAGTTTTTTTATTTTTTGTAAAGAAGAGTTCTCACTATATTCCCTAGGCTGGTCTAGATAGACTTCCTGGACTCAAGCAGTCCTCCTTCCTTGACCTCTCGGGTTCTGGGATTATAGGAATGAATCACCATGCCCAGCCTTTGTCTCCACCTTATTTAAAGGAGAATTTTCAAAGAATGTATGGAAACAAATTTTTTAAGAGTGTAGCTTTTTTATTGAGCATGTTACAAAAGAATTTTAGCCATGTCCTCCTCACACTCCTCAGATTTTTCTTTCTTTGATTCCACTATTCTTCTCCCTGCCGGGGCAGGAATGTTGGAGGGGGTGGGAACTCCTGCCAGTGCATGACCACCTATGGGCCCAGGTTCACCAGCAGGTGAGCCTCCAGACCTCAAGTTGGCCAGGGCCTTTGCAAACAAGGCAGGCCCAAAAGGATCAGCATTCACATCAGCTGCTTTCATGAGATTGTTGACTTTATCCTCCATAACGGTGACCTCATCGTCTTGCAGAATGAGGCCAAGTGAATGCAGGTGAGCTGGAAGATGGATGACATGTGTGGGCAAGTGCAGGCCTGGCGCTGCCAGGCACGGTGCCAGTCTGTGGGTGAACTGAGGGCCTTACCCCAACACTTCCTCGGAAGGACCAAGCTGGAAATTTAAACCACCAAATCTGTGATTTTCAAAATACAGGCCCCTGGCCTTCCTTTTTGCTCAGGGTGTAACTTCCCACCGAATCTCACATGAGGCGCTATACCGAGCACACATTCAATATATGTTGTCAACTGATTTAACTGGTATAAAAATAAGACTTGGTGACAGTGTCAGCTTTGTTGGATGTCTCACTTACACATGTCGTTTTTTTGGTCTGTTGCTTGGTTACAGATAGAATACAGGGGAACCGTGAGAACACACAGTGATAAACATTCTCTTTCTTTTATAATGACAAATTCTGATCCTGGCGTGGGGGGAATGCTAGTTTTTGTTTTGTTCTTTGGGTTTTGTTTCCAGTTGGTTTTCTCCTTGTACCTATTTGTACAGCTGCTCCAGCCTCAGCCCCGGCCACAGCCTCCGTCCCAGCCCCATCATCCGCTGTGACTGCCAGTGCTTCTCCTAAGACCTCTGCAGGCACCACCGACCCAGAAGAGGCCACAAGGCTGCTCACCGAGAAGAGGCGGCTGGCCCGAGAACAGAGGGAGAAGGAGGAAAGGGAGAGGAAGGAGCAGGAAGAGCTCGAAAGGTAAATGGGACATTCTGCTCAGCACTGCGGTGTCAGCGATGTCATGGAGATACTGGCATTAACTCCTCACCTCTCTGAGTGAGGAGGTGGTAGAGGAAAGAAGGCAGATGGATTTGTTTCATAATTATTCTCACCTGGTGTTCTTTTGACCGCAGGGCGATTTTTCTTTAACTTATGGTTTCTTTTTTTTGTTTGTTTTGAGTCGAAGTCTCACCCTGTTGCCCAGGCTGGAGGGCAGTTGCACGATCATGGCTATCGCAGCCTCAAACTTCTGGACTTAGACAATCCTTCCCCCTCAGCCTTCCAAGTAGCTGGAACTATACCTGGCTAGTGTTTTATTTATTGTAGAGGCAAGGTCTCACCAAGCTTCCCAGTCTAATCTCGAACCCCGGGCTCAAGCCATCCCCTCGCCTCCACCTCCGAAAGTACTAGGATTACAGGTGGGAGCCACCATGTCTGGCCAGTTTCTTATTTTAATAACAGTACAACAACAGTAATGTTGAGAAAGGCTTAAAAAAATTGTATCTATAATCATTCCAAATTTCAGTAATTTTGTACATTTGGAGTGGTCCTTCGGAGTCTCTCAACGGTGTGGGGGTATGTGTGTGTATATATTCACACATACATATGCACACATATTTGCATAATTATAGCCAAATAGAGGTATAATTGTGCAGTCTTTTACTTAATATATCTCCAATCCCCAGGCTTCCTTGTTATCTTTATAATTATCACTTTAAAGTCGCATAATAAGGGCTCGTGTTTCCTTCCTTCCGGATAAAAGTCCTCTCAGAGAGTAGCCAGGCAAGGTATTGAAATGCCCCATGATTGCCTGCCAGGCAGTATGCCAGCAACAGTTTGCTTAACTGGTCACCTTCTGGGCCTAATAAGACCAATGTCAATATAATTGTTCTTTAGACAAACAGAACTACACCTTGGGGAGGGATCTTGCCAGTGCTGCACCTTCATCTTGGACGTACCCATCCTTGGTCCCAGTCAGGGAATTATATGGCCTATCCTCTTCCTGTGGTGTGACAGAACATTGCAACCTTTATTTATTTGCAAAGATTTCCTTTGAGGGGGGGAAAGTCTTCACATTTACTACTAGAAAGTCATAATACCTGGATTAAACAAGTCTCAGCCTTTAAAGATAATTAAATTGCAGATCCTGGCTGGGCTTGGTGGCTCAGCCTATAATCCCAGCATTTTGGGAGGCCGAGACAGGTGACCTACCTGAGCACACGGGTTTGAGACCAGACCAGGCAACTTGGCGAGACCTCATCTCTACAATAAAATTTTAAAAATCAGTTGGACTTGATAGTGCATTCCTGTAATTCTGACTACTTGGAAGGCAGGGGCAGAAGGATCACTGGAGCCCAGCAGGTCGGCGCTGGGGTGCCCATGAGCATGCCAATGCACTCCGAACGTGCCAATGCACTCCAGCCTGGGGCACAGAGTAAGACTCCAACTCAAAAAAAAAAAAAAAAAAATTGTAGATCCTTCCAGAAAGCAAGCTCTCCTCCCAAATATGACTGGTTGCCTTTTGCTTCTGTTTACCACAGGCAACAGTGAAGTGGGGAAGGGAGGAGGAAGCATGAAGGCTTCCCATTGTCTCTTAACCATGTTGAATACATCGGTGAAGACTTTCTGTCGACATTTGACCACGCCGTTCTTAAAATAACCACAAACTCGAGCCTCTCCCCCTCACGTGTCTTTGTTTTGTTCTTGTCTTTTTCCAGACAAAAGAGAGAAGAACTGGCTCACAGGGTGGCTGAGGAGAGAACCCGCCGCGAGGAAGAAGCCCGACAGTTGGAAGCGGAGCAGGCCCGGGAGAAGGAGGAGCAGCAGCGGCGACAGGCGGAGGAGCGGGAGCAGCGCGAGCGGGAGGAGCTGGAGCGCGTCCAGAGACAGGTGCGCCTCCAGAGGCAGGTGCGCGTCCAGAGGCAGGTGCGTGTCCAGAGACAGGTGTGCGCGTCCAGAAACAGGCCCGCGTCCAGAGACAGGTGCGCCTCCAGAGGCAGCTGCGCGTCCAGAGACAGGTACGCATGTCCAGAGACAGGCGCGCCTCCAGAGGCAGGTGTGCGTCCTGAGGCAGGTGCGCGTCCAGAGACAGGTGCACAGATCCAGAGACAGGCCCGCGTCCAGAGACAGGTGCGTGTCCAGAGGCAGGCGTGCGTGTCCAGAGACAGGTGCACATCCAGAGATAGGCACGCGTCCAGAGGTAGGTGTGCGTCCAGAGACAGGTGCGCCCCAGGCCCCAGGGTGCAGCGTGGAGCGTCCACCGCTTGGGGTGGGTGGATGACCAGCTCAGATGAGCAGAGACATTGTCCAGACAGTAGACGTTTGGTGAGCATGCTCCCACGTTCCAGGCCTTCCCCATCTGCCATCTGGCCTCCTCGTGTCCCCGGAGACTAGTCTGTTTGACAGAAGCAGACACCAACTTTGTCTTTTCAGAAAGAAGAAGAAGCTCGCGTTCGTGAAGAAGCAGAGAGGGTCCGGCAGGAACGAGAGAAGCATTTCCAGAGAGAAGAGCAGGAGCGCCTGGAGAGAAAGAAGGTAGCTGCCTCTCACAGCAGAAACCTAGGACATGAGCTGTTTGGGTTTTTTTTTTTTCCTTCTTCTAAGAATAGAGACAGGGTCTCACTATGTTGCCCAGGCTGGTCTCAAACTCATAGGCTCAAGCAATACTCTCACTCAGACCTCTCAGAGTGCTGGGATTACAGGCGTGAATCACCACAACAGGCCAAGTTTTTCTGAGTCTTTCATAGACTTGCAGCCATCTAAAGACCAAGAGACTAGCTCATTGCCATCAGAAAACAAATGTGTTGCTCTACAATTTCTCAGACTAAACTAAAGTAGCCCTCAGTATTAATAATTACAAAGATATCACTCTCAACGTTCAGCCTTTACCTAAAAGCTACTTCCACTTCATGTGACTTGAACCAGTTTCAACTCTTTTGAATTATTCTAATTAAGACAAGGCAGTGCATATTGTATTTACAAAATAATAGCCATGTTTTAATAATCTGCTATTTATTTCATCGATGAAATGTACCAAAAATGGCTTTTTGTCTGTATCGCGTCCTCTTACTCAATTCTTCCTTTCTTGTAGCGACTTGAGGAGATTATGAAAAGAACCAGAAGAACAGAAGCTACAGATAAGGTATTGAGATGGCCATTTTCTAGCAATTCTTATATGCTTTTACTTTTTTCTTTATTTTCACTTGTAACTTTAATTGTTAAAAGTCTTTCTTTCTCTTCTTGGCAGAAAACCATTGATCAGAGAAATGGTGAGGTAGCCAAGGAAGCGCTCACTGGGGGAACAGGTATTTCTAGCAACAAACGCCAGTTAATTCTAATGTAAAATTTTTGAATTGACTCTCTAGAGGTCAAGATATTCATGAATTTATGGGGAGGCAAAGATACAGTACTCCTAGACTCACAAATCTAGTTCACACATTTTCCTCTTCTTTAAAACTCTCTCTGGCATTTCTGCCAGATATATTTCACGTTTGTTTATACTTTAATGGTTGCTTAATATTTTACGTCATCTTACATCATATATATTCATGTATGTATGTATATTTGTATATATATGAATATATATACACACACTATTAGAAGAATTTCCTTTGAGTTTATACAATTAAATTTTATGTATGTCTGCTAAAATAACATGTATTTATGTTTCCTACTAAGAACTTCGAATGTCTACATTTGACACCTTATAGTTTTGGTAGTTCTCAGAAAAGGAATTAAATGTTATTTATTTTAGTCTGACTTTGGAATAAAGTTAAAATTTAAAATTTTTTAGGCCAGGCACAATGACTTGCGCCTGTAATCCCAGTACGTTGGGGAGGCTGAGGCAGGATTACTTGAGCCCAGGAGTTCAAGACCAGCCTAGGCAACGTATTGAGGCCTTGATTCTACAAAAAAATTTTTTTAAAACTTAGCTACAGGTGATGGTGCACACCTGTAGTCCCAGCTATTCAGAAGGCTGAGGTGGGAGGATTGCATGAACCCAGGAATTTGAGGCTGTGATGAACTGTGATTATGTCAGTCTAAGAGTGAGAAGCCAACTCAAAAATATAAATAAATTAGTTGAAATTTATTCTTTTAATTGACAAATAATAATTGCACATATTCTTGGGATACATAGTGATATTTCAATACACATAATGTATAGTGATCTCAAAATTTCATTAGAAAGTTCCTTGTATGCTGTATAGGCTTCGGACAGAGATTATTGGTTTCTTGGTGACTATAAACCAAATGTTATTTAAACAAAGTGAAATTAACCTTAGTACTCAGATTCAGTTAATATTAATTAAATGCCATTTTGACGTCAGGTACATTTTTCATATATTTTCTTGTTTGATCCCCACTATCAAAACAAGCATTTTCTTTTCTTTTTCTTTTTTCTTTTTTTTTTTTTTGAGCCAAGGTTTCACTCTGTCACTCAGTACAGTGGCATGATCATGACTCACCACAATTTTGAACACCCGGACTCAAGCTATTCTCTCACCTCAACCTCCCAAGAAGCTAGAACTATAGGTATGTGCCACCATGCCCAGCTCATTTTTAAACTTTTTGGCAGACTAAGTATCACTGTATTGCCCAGGCTGGTTTTAAACTCCTGGGCTCAAGCAATCCTCCCACCTTAACCTCTTAAAGTGCAGGGATTATAGGTGTGAGCCACTGCGCCTGGCCACGTTTTCAAAGCCCTTCCATCCAGGCCCTGTTGTAGGTGCTGGGACTTACTGTGGACAAACAGGGTCTTAACCCCCAGGGGCATGGGTCCAATGACAGGCCAGGCTCACATAGCTGAGGCCCAGGTCACCAGTTCCTAATTCTGCTCCTTCTGTGATCACAGAGTCTTCATGACTGTACATACAAGTGGTTGGTAGATAGCTTATCATTCTGTCAGCCTCTTTCCTCAACTGCAGTACCAATATGAAAAGAAAGGATCAAAAGTACCACCATTTCTTTTTCTGTTTACAAACAAAATAAAATAAAATAAAAACAAAGGCTGGAATACCTCCCAAAGCTGAATTAAAGATCATATCAAATGGTTTATATGAAAAAACATTCCCTATAAACATTAGGGGTTTTCAAATGGAAAGAATTGCTGGTATTTTGGGTTTTCAATAGAAGATGCTCTAGTTTCTGTGTGTCAAGATTCCTTTACAGTGGGGTTTTCATGCTCTTTTAAAGATGCCCTAGGCTGGGTGCGGTGGCTCACGTCTATAATCCCAGCACTTTGGGAGGCTGAGGTGAGAGGATTGCTTGAAGCCCACGGGTTCAAGATCAGCCCAGCCAACTTGGCGAGACCTTATCTCGACAATAAATAAAAAATAATTAGCCAGGAGTGGTGGTGCATGCCTGTAGTTCCAGCTGCTTGGAAGGCTGAGGTAGAAGGATCACCTGAGCCCAGCAGGTCGCAGCTGTGGTGGCCGTGAGCATGCCACTGTACTCCAGCCTGGGCAACACAGTGAGACTTCAACTCAAAAAAATAAAATAAGATAAAATAAAGATGCCCTGATTGTGTATGTTTGGAGAACAGTCCCAGGGATTGTGTGTTAACCCCACTGTGTGTTAAGCGTGCGGTCTTTAAGAATGTTGCCATAGACATGGGCTGTAAGCAGGCATAGCACCCAATGAGTCATCAGAATGATCCATTTCAGCTGTTAAGTTGCACTAGCTCAGGATTATTTGAGGGGCGGCTGCAGTACTTGGTGCCTGGCCAGGCTCCTTGCTTTTCATGTTTGTTTTCATCTCTCTTCCTGCTGTTCCCTTCTCTGTCCTTTCAGTATTCTTTATAAATCACCAAGAATGAGCAAAGGCAAGAAGGAAGGTGAAACTTGTCTACTGACATAGCTGTCTTTCTCAACAATCATATAATTTGGATTGAGTTAAAACTGGTAAAGAGAGACTCGAGGATTATCTCTGCCTATTTGTTAGGCAAATATTCCTAACAAATATTCCTCTTGTTCCAGTCACATATCTGGTTGAGGGCTCACTTGTGTTATTAATGCTACAAAGAGAATTCTAGGGCAGGCAGGCAAGTTTACAAACCTGTCAAGTGTCTTCTCAGTTGCAAATTTGAGAAGTTTAAAAATTATCGATCACTTCTTTGCTTTGGTTATCAGATCTCTTGTATCTCTGGCAGTTTTACTGAATTTGTACCAGATTGTGAAATAGCACTGTCTTGGAATTATGTCCATTGTTCTCTCACATCAAACTGAAACCATCAACACCCACAGATTTCTCCGAAACTCTGACTGTATGAAGTTTTACAAGACAAGTAACCCTGTCCCAGGTTTTAGTCCATCATCAGTGTGGTTGGCTTAAGTTGAACTCCAACACTGAGCAGTAAATAACAAGGTGGCAGCACACAGGGACCTTTCACTTGTCAAATCTCCATCATCCTAAGTGTGCCTAGGACTAAACTGAGTTTTCAAAAATATTTTAAATACTTATGGTGTTCCGTGGTTATTTGCTCTGAATCCTCAGTAAAGAAATTGAGTGTCAGCCAAACTCAGTGGCTCAGCCTGTAATACCAGCACTTTAGGAGGCCGAGGTGAGTGGATTGTCTGAGCCCGCTGGTTCGAGACCAGCCCAGGCAACTTGGTGAGACCTCATCTCTACAGTACAAAAAATTAGCTGGGCGTGGTAGCACGTGCCTGTAGTTCCAGCTACTTGGAAGGCTGAGACAGAAGGATCGCCAGAGCCCAGCAGGTCAACGCTGGGGTGACCGTGAGCATGCCATTGCACTCTAGCCTGGGGGACAGAGTGAGACTCCAACTCAAAAAAAGGAAAAAGAAATTCAGTGTCAACCTGTTCCAAGGCAGGTTACCACTATCTTCATCAATTGCTGTGGTTTCAATACTATGTACTTTATGTCAATTTAGTGCAAACAAAAATACTAATACCGTTTTAGCCCTTATGGTGTGTTGGGCACTGTTCTAAGTACTTTGCACGTATTCATAAATTTAATTCTCACAGGAGCCTATGAGATAACTGGAGCCTACTACTGAGAAAACTGAGGCACAGAGAGTTTAAGTGACGTATCCAAGGTCTCACATTTGATAAGTAGCAGAGCCAGGACATAAATCCAGGCATTCTGGCTCCTGAGGTTTGGGTCTGATAATGAAATATTAGTGGGCAACCCCTTTGGGTCCCCTCCTGCCATGGGAGCTTTTCTATCCTCTCAATAAATCCTGCTTTCTTTCTTTTTTTGAGTTGGAGTCTCACTCTGGTGATCCTTCCGCCTCAGCCTTCCAAGTAGCCGGAATTACAGGCACACGCCACCACACCTGGCTAATTTTGTATTTATTGTAGAGACGAGTTCTCACCAAGTTGCCAGGGCTGGTACTGAACCCGTAGATTCAGGCAATCCTGTCACCTCGGCCTCCCAAAATGCTGGGATTATAGGCATGAACCACTGCGCCCGGCCTAAATCCTGCTTTCTTAAAAAAAAGAAAGAAAGAAAAAGAAATATTAGTAACCCTTTTTTCTGTCTCCTTTGCTATGCCCAGAAGTATCTGCACTTCCAAGTATGACAAACTCTCCGGGAAATGGAGACTCAGTGGCCAGCCCACATGCGGTTACCTCACACCAGTCAAAAGTGACTGTGGAAAGGTGAGTTTTCACTGACACATAAAATCAAGCCTTACTGTTTTTACCCCACGAGCTCCACCAGAATTTCCTGGGACTGACAGATTTTCAAAATTTAACATTAAGGTTTATTTTTGAGGAGGTTCATTGATTTTGACTGAGCTAGTAATTCTGTACTTTGAGAAAGCAGAAACATCTTTTTTCTTAAGTCTTTAAATGTGATGATGAGGTTTCAGTGTGACTATTAATATTAGAAGTAATAATTTGTTAGTTTCCTTTGAGTAGATTTAACCTGATCTGGACCATATCCACATTCTTTAATGGTATACATGGTATATAGCAATTGTATTTTAGCTGTGCATCATTTCATAGTGAGTCATGGGTTTGATCCATATGAGAGTCATGTAAATGCCAATATTTCTTTTGCTATATTATTAACAATGTTACTTGTTTCTATATTATTATTCCATAATTAATTCTTATTGAAGAGTCAAACCGTTTCTAAAAACAGTTGAGAAAGGAATATAAATAGCAAAAACATGGAACCAACCTAGGTGCCATCATCAGTGGACTGGATAAAGAAAATGTACATATGCACCATGGAGTACTATGCAGCCGTAAAAAAAAAAAGAATAAAATTGGGCCGGGCCCAGTGGCTCATATCTATAATCCCAGTACTTTGGGAGGCCAAGGTGAGAGGATTGCCTGAGCCCACAGGTTCGAGACCAGCCTGGGCAACTTGGTGAAACCTCATCTCTACACAAATTAAAAGATTAACCAGGCGCACTTGGAAGGCTAAGGCAGAAGGTTCCAGCTACTTGGAAGGCTAAGGCAGAAGGATCACCTGTGCCCAGCAGGTTGAGGCTGCAGTGGCCGTGAGCATGCCACTACACTCCAGCCTGGGTGACAGAATGAGGCTCCAACTCAACAAAAATTAAATAAAATCATGTCCTTTGCAGCAACATACATGCAACTGGAGACCATTATTCTAAGTGAATTATCACAGAAACAGAAAACTGAATACACTTATAAGTAGGATCAAAACACTGAATACACACAGGAATAAGGATAAGAACAACAAACCTGAAGTGGGGAAGGAGGTAAGGGTTGAAAAACCACCCCCTGGGTACCATGCTCACCACCTGGGCAATGAACTTAATAGAAGCCCAGACATTGCATGCCCCTTGAATCTAAAATAAAACAACATAAAAATACATAAATAAATATGTTGAAATCCACTGGAGGAAAAAAGAGTATTAAAATAAAGGAGTATAGAGGGCGATCACTCTGTGGTTCTCCCCATGTATACGTTAATAAAACTTGTATGCCTTTTCTCCAAAAAAGAGAGAGATAGGAAAAGTAGGCTGAAGAAAGATTTCCTTTCTCTTCCCTTACAATTATATCCTAAGAACTGAAAATTAAGGATAACCTGCGCCTGAAAGTTCAGTCATAGAGAACTTTTGTAGAAATATTTTTAATACTGTTCAAAATGTTAGCTATGACTCTTTTGATTGAAAAATCTACTTAATTATTTTATGAGTCTTCCTGTCCTTAATGCCAGTCTTTGCTACCAACAGAGAATTGAAGGTCCTCATTTTTCCTTACTCTAAAAACACATAATTGCTTCTCGGCCTTTTGACCAAGATCAGGTATAAAACACATAAACTATATAACATTTTATAATGTAATTGACAGCAATTAAAAGATAAGTCATCCTACTATTAGTACCTTCTTGAACAATGGATTTCTTATTTATTTTTTGCCTCTGTAATACTGAAGAACATAATGTTCCTGAGAGATCTTTTTTTTTTTCTTTTGAGACCAAGGTCTCTGTCATTCAGGCTGCAGTGACATGATCATAGCTCACTGCAGCCTTGATCTTCTAGGCTCAAGGGATCCTTCTGCCTCAGCCTTCCAAGGAGTTGGGACTGCAAGTGTGTATTGCTATTTCTGGTTGAATTTTTTTTAACTTTGTAGAGACAGTGTCTGCCATGTTACCCAGACTGGTCTTAAAACTCCTGATCTCAGGCAAGCCTCCCAAAGTGCTAGCATTTCAGGCATGAGCCACCTCACCTGACCCCCTGAGAGAGCTTAATAATAATCTCTCAAGTATGTGAGTAAATTTGTCATAATTACCTAAGATGTATATTAACTTTTTTGTCTTAGATTTTCCCGAAAATAATTTTATTTCCTTTATGATGTTCAATTCATTGACTTCAAAGATTTTTAGGAAAGAATAAAAGGTATCACAGAGAGGATCCTATATAAGGAACAGGAAATGCACACTATGTACTATGCATCCTAATGCATACTATTAAGCCACTGATAATTCTTTCTGATCAATAAAGTCAATTTATGCATTAACTGACACTCTTCAATAGTAAAATCACCAAGCAATTAACCATCATGTAAGAACTTATAATATAATTTATTATATAAAATGATATATTAACAAAATTTTATTTTATTTTAGTCTACTTTGTACAAAAAAAGCAAGTTTGTAATTAAACCAAAATTAACTTACTGGTGTCATCTATCCTTACCAAAAGAATAAATTGTCCTCTATCATATGTGTAAATTGATTACTGCTTAACTATTAGAAGAAATATAAGCATAGACTTTTTCTACTTTCCTATAACTATATAGAAAGATCCAGATCAGAATCAGATATAAGCATCAGAATATAAGAATAACTCTGACTGGGCGCAGTGGCTCACGCCTGTAATTGCAGCACTTTGGAAGGCCAAGGAGAGAGGATTGCTTGAGACCGCCTGGGAAACATAACAAGACCTCATTTCTACAAAAAATCAAAAACTAAGTTGGGCATGATGATACGCACCTGCAGTTTCTGCTACTTGGGAGATTGAGGCAGAAGGACTGCCTGAACCTAGGAGGTCAAGGCTGCAGTAAGCTGTGATCCATGCCACACACTCCAGCCTGGGCAACAGAGTGAGACCCTGACTCAAAAAAAAAAAAAAGAATAAACCTAACAGATCAAATTATTGGCGCTCTACTCCAATGTATTTCTCTCTTAAAGGAAAAAAAATTATAAAAGATTCTCAGAGTTCCTTGTATCATTTTTACAAATATAAACTTGAGTTTAAAATTTCTATAGCTATTTTTTTTTGTGAGTTGGATTCTCACTCTGTCACCCAGACTGGAGTGCAGTGGCACGCTCCCAGCCACCGCAGCCTCGACCTGCTGGGCTCCGGCGATCCTTCTGCCCCAGCCTTCAAGTAGCTGGAACTACAGGCGTATGCTATCACACCCGGCTAATTTTTTTATTTATTGTAGAGATGAGTGCTTGCCCAGGCAGGTCTCGAACCCGTGGGCTCAGGCAATCCACTCACCTCAGCCTCCCAAAGTGCGGGATTACAGGCTGAGCCCCGAGCCCGGCTTCTATAGCTCTTGTTCATCTATAAAGCCAAGACAAGTCACAAATTTAAGTAAAAAAATAAAGCTATTAGACCAAGAACATTCAATTTACTATAAAGAATGATGTTTTCCTGAAATTAAGCAGATACTATACACATGATACTGATTGATCTCTTTTGCATTAGGGATGCTTATACTACCATGAGTTGTTGATAATTCACCACCACTTTTCTTTTCTTTTTTCTTTTTTTGAGTCAGAGTCTCACTCAGTTCCCCAGACAGGAATGCAGTGGCATACTCACAGCTACCGTAGCTTCGACCCGCTGAGCTCAGGCAATTCTTCCTCCTCAGCCTTCCAAGTAGCTGGAACTACAGGCATGTGCCACCATGCCTGACTAATTTTTTTTATTTACTGTAGAGATGAGATCTCGTCATGTTGCCCAGGCTGGTCTTGAACCCATGGACTCAGGCAGTCCTCTTGCCTCCGCCTACCAAAGTGCTGGGATTCCAGACATGACCCACCATGCCCAGCTCGCTTTTCTTTTTAAACTGCTTTAAAACCTCAAACCTTTTTTCATACAATGTGCTCTGATGTCACTTGGCTTTTACATGACACTAGCATAATATTTATTTAACCAGTTCAACCTAGTTCAGTCCAGTTGTCATTAGCCATTGTTGAGTAAGCTGGTGCTACCTGATACCAGTATGCCGTGAAATACAAACACAGAATGAAGCACTAAAATCATGTCGTAAAACTCAGCTTTGTGATAATCAGTCAGATAGATGATCAGACTATTGATTTTTCAAAAATTGTATCTGAGTGAAACATAAATTTTTTAAAATTATGTGAAGAACTGTATCCCAGTTTGATAAACAATTCATTTCAGAATGATGCTGGCCTATTGAGAATGTTTAATAGTTATGTTGTGTGTCCCCTATTGCATGACACACAGTTTGTGATATGAGCCTAAGAAATTCTGCATCCCTTAATTATTTTTATTTTATTATTTATTTATTTATTTTTGAGATGAGGGTCTCACTCTGTCACCCAGGCTGGAGTACAGTGGCACGCTCACAGCCACTGCAACCTCATCCTACAGGGTTCAGGTGATCCTTCCACTTCAGCCTTCCAAGTAGCTGGAACTACAGACACATGCCACCACACCCAGCTAATTTTTTGACTTATTGTAGAGACGAGGTCTTGCCATGTTGCCCAGGCTGGTCTGGAACCTGTAAACTCAGGCTGTCTTCTCTCCTCAGCCCTCCCAAAGTGCAGGGATTACAGGTGTGAGCCACTACGCCCTGCCCCCTTAATTATTTTTAAATTTGTCATCCTTAAATTTACCAGATCAGTCTTGAAACAATCTGTGTTTTTCCTTTGTGTCGCCTTTTATAGCAACAAATACAGCAAAAGAAATGCACAGAGAAGTGCTTCTGTTTCTCTTATAGATGCTCTTTGCCATTTCAAAGTTAGGACCATAGCTATTATAAACTAGGTTTTAGGGCATAAGTCCTTTTTCACACTTCCCATGCCCTTTATAGTTTTATGAACTTTATTCCTTGTCTGCTTTCATCTTACATTTGGAGTATTCCTAGGATGCTTACTTTACCAACCAGGGTCTAACCAGGAGAGAAAACCCATAGGTTTAAAACCAGGGAAAGTTTACAGCCAGGCTCGGTGGCTCAGCCTGTAATCTCACACCTTTGGGAGGCTGAGGTGAGTGGATTGCCTGAGCCCACAGGTTCGAGACTCGCCTGCGCAGCAAGACCTCATCTCTACAATAAATCAAAAAATCAGCCGGGCATGGTAGCGCATGCCTGTAATTCCAGCTACTCAGAAGGCTGAGGCGGAAGGATCGCCGGAGCCCAGCAGGTCGAGGCTATGGTGGCCGGGAGCGGCCACTGAACTCCAGTCTGGGCGACAGAGCGAGACTCCAACTCAAAATAAATAAATAAATAAAACCCGGGAAAGTTTAAAGAATAATTAGCTATGACTTGGAATTGGAGTTTACAAGGATTTGGCTTGTAAAGAGAATTTACCTGGCCATGGTGGCTCATGCCTGTCATCCTGGCACTTTGGGAGGCCAAGGTGGGGGGGGGATTGCTTGAGTCCAGGAGTTCAAGACCAGCCTAGGCAACAAAGTGAGACCTGCTCTCTACCAAAATTTTTTTAAAAATTAACTGCACATGGTGGCATGTGCCTGTAGTCCCAGCTACTTGGAAAGCTGAAGCAGGAGGATTGCTTGAGCCTAGGAGGTTGAGACTGCAGTGAACAATGATCGTGTCACAGACTGGACAACAGAGTGAGACCCTGACTCAAGAAAAAAAAAAAAAAGACAAGGGGGAGCACATAACCTCACCAAGAGTACCTGATCCTAAACCCTGGGAAGTGAGGACCAGTGGGACACCCAAACTTCACCTGCATGTATACTGCTCATGTACCTAATGCTTACTTGTACCCCACATTTTAAAAATAAAATAAAGAAGAGGAAAAAGTGAAATAAAGACTAAAGAGAATTCTAAAGAACACAGAAGTAGCAGATATAAGGAGCAATCACATCCCTAGGGCTGTACCCAAGGAAGAGTCCTCATCCCTCAGGGCTGCAATCCATACCTGTTGGAGAAGGTATTACTGGTGACTCACTAGATGCCAGAGAAGTTGCTGTGGTTTCCTGCCAGCAGAACTTCCAGACATCCACCCTCTAGAGTGCCTGAGAAAACTGTTCACTGGGAGGTGTCTCACCATAAGCATTCTACCGCAGATCTGCCCCAGAGAGGTGCTGGAGTAAGCTGCTGGCCTCTGCGTACTGTGAGAGCTAGACAATGGGAAAGCCACGTGTGTGTGCCATCTTCTCATGCCCAGTACTGTATTGGCTTTCCGTGTTTGTTTTTGTTTTTACAGTGATTCCCAGTTGTCTTCCATTGTGTCTGATAGTTTTCCATCTTTTTTTTTTTTTAGCTGCAGTCTCACTTTGTCATTCAGCCTGGAGTGCAGTGGCACACTAATGGCTACCACAGTCCTGACCTCCTAGGCTCAGGCGATCCTTCCACCTCAGCCTTCCAAGGAGCTGGAATTACAGGAGCGTGCCACCGTGCCCGGCAGTTTTTGTTTTTGGTGGGGTTTTTTTGAGTTGGATTCACACTCTGTCGCCCAGACTGGAGGGCAGTGGCCGCTCCCAGCCACTGCAGCCTCAACCTGCTGGGCTCTGGTGATCCTTCCGCCTCAGCCTTCCAAGTAGCTGGAATTACAGGCACACACTACCACGCCCAGCTAGTTTTTTTAAATTTATTGTAGAGATGAGGTCTCACTAAGTTGCCCAGGCAGGTCTCGAACCCGCAGGCTCAGGCAATCTACCCACCTCAGCCTCCCAAGGCGTGGGATGACAGGCTGAGCCATTTTTTAATTTATTGTAGAGAAGCCGTCTCGCCAACTTGCCCAGGCTTGTCATGAACCTCTGGGCTCAGGCAATCCTATTGTCTCTGCCTGCCAAAGAGCTGATTATTACAGGCATGAGTCACCACACCCAGGCCTAGTTTTCCATCTTTTAAGGATGGTTCAGCTTATAGTTTCCTAAACCCACCGATTTTACAAAGTAGCTGAATTGTCACTCATTTAATAATTTTCCCTATTACCCTCAAGGGACTTTTTATAACTTGCATTTTCAAGAATAAGCATATCTGCATACCTAAATTTTGTTCTCCTTTTCTTCCAGTGACTGTAAAAGCCCTAGGACTAATGCCTGGGGCTCTCTGCCCAGTACACTCTTTCATCTACAGAAGGACCTGCTTATTCCTATCTTTAATATCCATCCTAAGACAGTTTGCCATGCGTGAATATACATTCCCTTTGACTCAATGGAGACTCAAGTTTTCAAGTATCTTTATCTCTGAAATACTGTTAAAGACTTTAAAAGTACAAATAAGGCCAGGAGCAGTGGCTCATACCTATAATCCCAGCACTTTGGGAGGCCAAGTTGAGAGAATTACCTCAGCTCATGGGTTCGAGACCAGCCTGGACAACTTGGCGAGACCTCATCTCTACAATAAATCAAAAAATTAGCCATGCATGGTGGCGTGTGCCTGTAGTTCCAGCTACTTGGAAGGCTGAGGCAGAAGGATCACCTGAGCTCAGCAGGTCGAGGCTGCGGTGGCCATGAGCGTGCCACTGCATTCCAGTCTGGCTGACAGCGTGAGACTTCAACTCAAAAAAAACAAGTACAAATAAATCACATCCACGGATATCCCCTTTCACGCCGAGTTTTGACTCGATCTTAAAATCACTTGCAAAATCATTTTTTACCTGAGTGCGTTAGATTCAGTGAAGCATTCCGTGATCCTTGTGATCAGCCGGCTTCTTTTTTCAATACCCTAGTGTGCCCCCAAAAGTGGAGTTTTAGATCCCTCCAGCTTGTGAGTTAAATCACTGATTGGAGATGCACAGGGTCCCTTCCAAAGAACTTGATGTGGGTCATACTCTGAAAAGTCACCATGACAAATCTGCAAGCAGGGCGGCAGGGTGTGGTTTTTGACCAGAAAACACCACTCCTCAAATTGGGAAGTTTCACTTTTCCTAATGTCTTGAGTACCTAATACATTGGTTTGCCTTCTTCTAAGGAAGAATAAATGAATGCAGCAAATCAGATGACACCAGCCCCTCCCACCCCCAGGGATATGTCAGCAAACTGTCCGGCAGCACCCCGAGAGGATGGTGTCACCCTAACATTACTTTCCCTGGTAGATGAGAACTTCTGTTCCAGAGGCTAAGAAACTCTGCTGTGTGTACAGGCTACCGTGTGCTCCTGATACCCTTTTATGCTCCTTCATAGCCATGGGGAGCTGGCTTTTCGACAGAATGTTCCTCTTCTCTTAAGACGTTTTTCTTTTACTTGTTTCTTTTTTTAATGATTATTTTATTTTTAAAATGTGGGGTACAAATGAGTTAGGTACATCTGTGGTCATCATACAGGTAAAGTGGGGGTACTCTTAATGATGTTATATGAGGTTTTTCATGATTTTGGTGTTTGACCTAATTTTTTCCCTCCAAATCTTATGAGTTCATCACTGCTCTTGGTTTGACCTGAAGGAAGAGTAATGTTCCTAAGCCCCTCTCATTCAGACAGGAACAGATGTATCTCTTTCAATTTAAAAGTTAGTTGTTATGGCAACCCCCTGGGGTCCCCTCCCACTGTGGGAGCTTTTCTGTCCTCTCAACAAATCCTGCTTTCTCACTAAAAAAAAAAAAAAAAGTTAGTTGTTGTAACATGTTTATTAAATTTCAAGAAAAAAATAAGACCCTGGCTCTGATAAGCTATGTGGACTGTCAGATTTCCATCATGACCTCAATCCCTCCCTATACACATTTTTTTTTTTTTTTTTGAGTCAAGGTCTCACTGTGTCTCCCAGGCTGGGGTGCAGTGGCATGATCACGACAATCATGGTTCACGGCAGCCTCAACCTCCTGGGCTCAGGAGATTCTTCCACCTCAGCATCCCAAGTAGCTGAGACTACAGGCACATGCCACCATGTCCAGCTCATTTTTTAAAATTTATTTATTTATTTTTTTGAGTTGGAATCTCACTCTGTTGCCCAGACTGGAGTACAGTGGCACACTCATGGCCACTGTAGCCTCAACCTGCTGGGCTCAGGCATTCCTTCCGCCTCAATCTTCCAAGTAGCTGGAACTACAGGTACACACCACCATGCCTGACTAGTTTTTTAAAAAAATTTATTGTAGAGTTGAGGTCTCGCCAAATTGCCCAGGCTGGTCTCAAACCCTTGGGCTCAGGCAATCTGCTCACCTCAGCTTCCCAAAGTGCTAGGGTTACAGGCTTGAACTACTGCACCTGGCCTTACTTTTAAATTTTTTTATAGAGACAAGGCTTATCTGTGTTGTCCAAGCTGGTCCCTGCACACATTTTGTACTGACCAAGCAAAGTACACAGTCTTCAGAAATCTTACACCCAGCCCTCAACTTTCCAAGGATAGCCCAAGAAAGGCAATTCAGAAGCTGGTGCTTTTTTTTTTTGAGTTGGAGTCTCACTCTGTTATGCAGACTGGAGTGCAGTGGCACACTCACAACCACCCGAGTTGACCTGGTGGGCTCAGATGATCCTTCTGCCTCAGCCTTCCAAGTAGCTGGAACTACAGGCATGTGCTACCATGCCCAGCTAATTTTTTGATTTATTGCAGAAGTGAGGTCTCGCCAGGTTGCCCGGGCTGGTCTTGAACCCATGGGCTCAGGCAATCCTCTCACCTAGTCCACCCAAAGTGCTGGGATTACAGGCTTGAGCCACCTCGCCCGGCCAAGCTGGTGCTTTTATCCTGAGAGGACACACAATTCCATAATCCCTAACCCCAGTGATTTCAGTTTCAGTTTTATAGTGTCTGTCAGTCACAATGTCCCCGGAACATTTAATGAATGGTCATTCAGAGAATATGACACAATTACTCCTGTAATTGCCAGCAATTAGAATGGGTGGGCGTGGGAGGGAAGCTGAAGTCAGATATTAACTCAGTCTGGGGTTGGCCATTCTGACTAGTTAGCACATGCAAGCTTGGAAGGTGATGGGAGTTAAGATTGCCTAAGAAAGAGGGCTTTGGAGTAACATTCCTGTTCTTTATCCTTTGCCAAGACTTCCACTTAAATTCTCTTTGGATTGAGAACCAAAACTGTTTCCCTGGTTACAGAAAGCCTATTGGTGTTAGGCAAGAACAGAAGTTGGGTGTGGCAGCCTCCAGACACTTAGAATAGCAGGTATTAGATGTGTGTATACACACACACACGTGTTTATGGGTGTATGAATGCATGCACATGTGTGTAGCTGCACTCTCATGTGAACTTATGATGCCAAACTCCTGTTTCCTCCTTGGTGAAATAGCAGAAAAGTGTCATCATACTCGAGTCTGTATATGATATTTATGTTCTTTTACAAGTAATATTTTTGGTGTACCTTACGGTGCCTAGCGAGACACTTAGGACAGGCATCTTTATTTTTCTTCCTAAAAACAGGAAGGTTTGATAATTAACAAAATGTACAAAAACATTCAAATCAGATATGCTTTAGAGTGTGTTCAATAAAGTCAATAATATTTCTCCCTGAGCAGAAAAAATAAACTATTTCTTCAGAAGAGCAAAAGAGCAAAAGACTCTTAAAAAGCAATGGAAAGATTGGATTTACATTAGTATTATTTTACCATTTGGAGAGGCAATGGGAAGGTGAACTGATTTGCTAATGTTCAGGCATTTGGGATTGCTGTAGAGACTATAGGTAATTTGTTGAGCATTGAACAAATTTTGAAGCCTGCACATATATGAGCACAACTGCAATTAAAAAGTGAATGGTAAAACTAGTCTGGCACCCATTTGGCATATAGGCATTATTTTGCTCCACTGTAAAGCACATAGCTTCAAGGGCTGCCAGTATGATTGGAGAGAGACAATCTAAGTGAAACTATAGAAAACATCAGTTAAATGTATGTCGAAAGTAAATCCAAGATATTAAACATGAATTCATAAGAACCAAGATGTGGTCTGAGACAGATTTAAGGGCCAAAAATAAGAAGGCTGGTCCTGAACAATTTCCATATGAAATTATGCAAAGGTTTCAGGAGATTGGAGATGTCCAGGAAGTGTACAGAATGACTTCAATGAGAAAACACGGGAGCAGCGATCAAGAGATCCTATGTTTAGTCTCGACCGTCTCTCGGTAGTTGTATGACTCTGTGCAAATCATTTATTCCTCCCTCCAAATTACAATCCCCTTATCTTTGAAATGAAGGTACTCCCAAGTGCTGCTCTGTCTCTCAGACTAATGAACGTACTGATGCCTGCCACAGCGTTAAATGTGTAGAGCTGCTACCGCAACTTATTTGTTTCTACTGATGATGGTCTTTTTTTTTTTTTTTTTTTTTTTTGAGTCGGGGTCTCACTCTGTCACCCAGGATGATGCAGGGCAGTGACACAATTGTAGCTCACCACAGCCTCCTGGGCTCAGGCAATCCTTCCACTTTAGCCTCCAGAGTAGCCAGGACTACAGGCATGCCACCATGCCCACTTATTTTTTATTTATTTATTTATTTTTTATTCACTATGTTGCCTGGGCTGGTCTTGAACTCCTGAGCTCAATCATTCCTCCTGCCCAGGCCTCCCAAAATTCTGGGATTACAGGTGTGAGCCACAGCACCCAGCCATGATCTTGTTCTGATTGATAAATTGTTCTCTTTGGTAAATTTTATAACAAAAGAACAGATTTTTAAAAACAAGAATTTAGAGTATAAATATATCACAGTTCAGTTTTGTTTTAATTGTGTGATTCATCAGTCTGATTTTTTATTATAAATATGTAAAATTATTTATCATAAAACATTTCTGGGCCGGGCTCGGGGCTCAGCCTGTAATCCCAGCACTTTGGGAGGCCGAGGTGAGTGGATTGCCTGAGCCCGTGGGTTCGAGACCCGCCCGGGCAACTTGGCGAGACCTCATCTCTACAATAAATCAAAAATTAGCCGGGCATGGTAGCGTGCGCCTGTAGTTCCAGCTACTTGGAAGGCTGAGGCGGAAGGATCGCCAGAGCCCAGCAGGTTGAGGCTGCGGTGGCCAGGAGCGGCCACTGCACTCCAGTCTGGGCGACAGAGTGAGACTCCAATTCGAAGGAAGGAAGGAAGGAAGGAAGGAAGGAAGGAAGGAAGGAGGGAGGGAGGG
>NW_007233347.1:390451-414013 GCF_000164805.1 Carlito syrichta | reverse complement strand
GTGAGAGGATTGCCTGAGCCTGGGGGTTCGAGACCAGCCTGGGCAACTTGGTGAGACCTCTACAATAAATAAAAAAGTAAGCCACGTGTGGTAGCGCGCGTCTGTAGTTCCAGCTACTTGGAAGGCTGAGGCCAAAGGATTGCCTAAGCCCAGCAGATCAAGGCTACAGTGGCCATGAGCATGTCATTGAACTCTAGCCTGGGTGACAGAGTGGGCGTGGTGGGCATGGCGGTACATGCCCATAGTCTGAGCTACTCTGGAGGCTGAGGCAGGAGGTTTGCTTGATCCCAGGAGGATGAGGCTGCAGTGAGCTATGATTATGCCAGTGTCCTCCAACCTGGGTGACAGAGTGAGACTCTGTTTCAAAAATAAACAAATAAGATAAACATTTTTGGCTGTCCTCAAATTGTGTTTTCCAGTTTTAAAGCTAATGTTGTTTTCATTTTGATTGTTCAAATTCCTCAGCACTCGCGATTTGGAGAAACAACCAAACGAAAATGGAGTGTCTGTTCAGAATGAAAATTTTGAAGAAATTATAAACTTACCCATTGGATCGAAACCATCTAGGTTAGATGTCGCCAACAGTGAAAACCCAGAAATTCCTTTAAATCCGATTTTGGCCTTTGAAGATGAAGGGACACTTGGGCCCCTGCCTCAGGTAGATGGTGTTCAGACACAACAGACCGCAGGTAAGCTTACCCCAAACTTCCTTCTGTAATCATCAGAAATACGTGACGCCCAAGAGGAAATGAACTGCTACCTTCTGCAGTGTGACTGCGGTCACACTCTGTCCTTCAGGGGACCGAATTACCTGGCTCATGAAAATTGAATTTTGAGTTGGATTAGACAACTTCTAGGGCTCCCCTTATTCTCCCACACAGCATAGAAATCCAGTCTGTGTTCTCCAGTGGGCCTCTTTTCACAGAGCAGCACTCCCTGCCCTACCTCACTCACTGTCAGAATGTGCTTCGGAGCAAGACAGACTGCCTCCTCGTGACTTACAGACCAGAGGGTCTAGTTCTGCCCACTAGGGAAAGGTTTGGGTCTTTCATCTTTCTCAGGTCTTCAGATATTTGAAGACTGCCATTATGTTCTCCTACCATTTTGCCTGTATTGGTGTTTGGCAACCTGGGTAATAGATTATTGTGCTTTTAAAATGTCACATGATGTATAGTTATGATATAGGCAATGAGACTGGGACTCTCAGTCCAAGGATCTTTCCTTGTTGAGTGACTATAGTAGCTGTTGAAACTGCCTGTGACTCTCTTGTACCCTGTCTTTTTGACTCACACTTGACCTTAAGTCTTTGTGCAAAAAGAATAATAGCTTTACAGGACCTGAAGAAATAAGGAGTAACATCAAATATTACTAACTCAGTGGTCATAGCGGCTCAGCAGCACAATCCCATCCACCTCAAGACTTAGTGAGATCATCCCCTTGCCCTGTCTTGTCACACCTGTTTGAATTTTGTCAACTCCTCTTCCCTGCAGATCACTTTCATGTACTGACAAGCATCTCTTTTTGGTATTATAAAAAGAACTGGCCAACTCTGGATATGTACGCAAATGAAGTCAGTTTAGAATTATTTGTGGGCAAATTGTTTTGCCTCTTAGGTTCCATCTAAGAACCTATAACAAATAAATCTTTAATGGAAAGTAAAAGCCAACATGAACCACCCATTCCAATGAAGCTAATCATCTTCTCTCCTCTCATGCACTGACCTTGGGGGTAGAACTTCACTTTAGTGACCGCCACTTTTCCAGGCTGAGAAAAGAGGTTGTAAAGTCTCCCCACTCCCCTTCTGACTTTGTGATTCTAAAGCCTTTGGGAACAGTCTGATGAATGTTAAGTTGGTGAAAACACACCCAGTTCAGCTTCCTACTTTGTCATGTCACTGATTCACAGGAAGGGAAGAAACTTCCGGATGATTTTCTACTTCACCCGTGAGGCCTTAAATCCCTTTCTGAGTTATCAGTCATTCCACTGTCAGTGTTCTCAGCGTTCCATACCTTCTCTGGGAAATGTGATCTTGTGGGGTCATGACTATCAACAAACATTTATTTAATCTCTAACATACGTTTGGAACTCTAAGCATGAGGTCCTAAGGCTATAAGAGAAGTGAATGTTTAAATCCCTAACCTCCAAGGAAAGTATAACCTGTGTATGGTGTTTTAAAAGTAAATGATACAGACTTTGTTGACATAAAGACAAGGACATGTGTTTTCTTACTAGTAGTAGAATTTACTTAAATATAAGACCGAATCCTAACAAAATTGCCTCTTCTTACAAGACAATGTATGTAACCGTATGGAATAATTTTAGAAACGTGAAATATTGCTATAGTATTTTTTATGTGTTGTATTAATCTGTTCTTTTTTTCCTGTCTTTTCATATAGAAGTTATATGAGTAGTTCTTCTGAAAAACCAAAGCTGAAATTTAATAAGAATTTCTACAATTAATGGAATTCCTTTCATGCTATGAAGGAGCATCCCCCTTCCTCCAGTTTTCTAAAGATTTCTTGGCCATAATTTTGAAGACTTTATTAAAACCAGCTCAAGACAACTGACAATTGTCATCAACAGAAAGAAAAAAATGCTCCTTACTCTTCATTACTTTCAAATGGCGTTTTCCAGTGTGCTCCTTCTTGGCAAATCAATATTTTTCTGCATTCTTTGAAAAACGAGAACCTTTGGCTGTAAGAAAAGTGGGCTGACTAGGCATGATTTTTTTCACTTAGATATCATGGTCTTAAAAGCTTAACAAGTAAATTGGCAAAACAAAAAAAGTTTATCTTTTATGATATAATACTTGAAAAAGAAGTACCTCTTTCCTCTACAGGTAGAATGAATAGGGGAAGTATTTAAATTAAGCCTGTTTGTTTAAATATTATTGCAAAGAGCTCTATTTGTAGAGGCAAATTATAGGCAGATTACCAGGTTCTTAGAAACACATCTTGTACATGGACATTCTGCAAACCCAGCTGTCACACCTTGCAACTCCTTTTGCGAAAACACACTAAAAAATTTTAACATGTGAAAAAATATTTTTTCAGAAGAAGAAAATAATTTAGTCCACTTAAGCAATGTATTTATAAAGTTTTTTCCAGATAAACTAATCAAATAAATCAGGCCGATGTGACAACATTGCAGATTTGGTTCGCCGGATGCATTCCTTCATGTGTTACCATGAAAGAATGTGGTCGATGATTCAGGGCTATTTCTGAAGTCTGGATGTTGCTGCTGTCCCCAGCGATAGTGGGACTTATCTTTGCCTTACCTGATCATGAATTATGTGGGGGGGGGGATAAAGATTTACTATTTCTTTAAATGAAAAAAAAGAATTTGGTTTTGCTCGTTTAAGAGCAATGAAAAAATGATGGAATGTTGGCTGTGTTTGGCACACAGGACTCGGACCTTTGTGAAAGTCCTCGTCCTGCGTGGCATCCTTCAGCTTTTCACTTTTCATTCTTCTTCTTCACCTTTGCTGCTGAGCCTAGCTGTACAGACTTGCACTTTCATTTGCTAATATAAGTTTCATTTTATGTTACCATTTTAGAGACTACTAATGATTAAATGTAGGCGAGGGAACACGTGTTTGTATGTGGAATGTTAAAAAAGATAAATTTATACCACTCTAATGTGCCGGTTTTAAGAGAGATTGGTTAATCTGCCAGAATGAATGAGAGACTATTCATCTGTTGAACTTTTTTTTTTTTTAAATCCAGGCATATGTCTTTAGTAACAGCTTGTAATTTGTTAAAACATTAATTTGGGGTTTTTCCCTATCTCAGTTGTCCATGTACACATAGTCATTAAAAGACAAAATCTGTTGAGCAAAGTTGTTTTATTTGTTTAAATCGCCCTAGCATGAGACGCCAAATAAAATGTTTGACATCATTTTGCTTTTAGCTTTCTCATATGTTACAACTTCACTCAGGTTGATTCTTGAGTTTTCAATTTGTCCTTCTTTTAACCTCAATGACATTTTCCCAACTTCCGGTTGAAAATGCATAAAGAATCGGTTTATTTAAAATTTAGAGCAATAGTTCTATTTTGGCTACGTTTCTTTTAAAATTACATCTTTAAGTTTGTGTGGTCATTAGCAAACTCAAAGCCTTGTAAGTGATCAAGTTTTAATTAGAAGTGGTATAAAATTGTTAGCTATATTTTAAGAGCAACACTGCCAGAGAATGACCTTGACTTTTACAATGGCTGAATTGCCTTGTGTCCAGCACTTGAAAATGTGTATTTACCTGCTGACCTTAACTAGGTCTTCCGTAGTGGCAATACCTTAAGGGAAGAGCATTCAGGGATCTAATATGATCCTCACCATGAATGAGAGTGAGTGCTTTTAGTATTCTTTCTACCCCTTTGCTGACTGTCTAGGCCATTGTAGTCATTCACTAATCCCAGGTCCATTTGGTGGGAGCCTCCAGCTGTTACAGGAAGGTAAGGCTATATGTGTCCTCCTGCATAACCTCACTGTGTGGTGGTATGTTATAATAAAAGCAAATCTAAAACACAGTTCTCTTACATGGCAAGTTTATTAGCAAGCAGGAGGCCTTCTGAAAGTTTTCTCTGTGCATATGTAATCCCATAAATGATTACTGACTAAATGATTCACAGTGAGACATAAACAGTGATGTTTTAAAAGCAGAATTAGGTAACAATTGTGTGGCTGAATCAGGCAGTAGAGTCTCAAACGTGTCAAGGTTTGAGGAGAGGCCCAAGACAAAGCGAACTCTAGACCTCGGGGCCCTAATCAAGTCATCGACTTGCAGGTTCTGCCAGATTTTCACACTTCATTTCATTTTGCCTCTAAAAATCGTTCTAGGCATGCACTTACCTTTCAAACTACATTTATCAGGGAAAAATTACTAACAACCCATATGGTGATGAACACTCCAGTGTAGATTTAGGGGAGTGTTTAAAGCATCTGATTGGGATGCTTCAAATGCTATCTAACTAATAGTCCCCAGGACAAGAATAAAGTTATACTGCACATGCACACATCACACAGTTTATACTTAAAGCATTTTAAAGTAAATTATTGTATATTAAAGTAAATAAACACCCACTGCTTTGTTAAACTCTGGTGTGTCCATGTGACTCTTTGAGCTTTGGTCCCCTGTCCTCTCTTCTCCTCTCTCCTCTCTTGTCTTCTCTTTTCTCTCTCTCTCTCTCTCTCTCTCTCTCTCTCTCTTTCCGTTTGCCATTGCTTTGATAAGCTGTGGTCTGACCATGTGACTCCTTGAGCTATGGTTGCCATGTTTCCTAGTTTTGGCCCTTTCCCCTACCTTGAGGTGAATCTCCTCTCTCCTCTCTCTCTCTCTCTCTGATTTACTTTTAAAATACATTATATTTTCTAACCTAAAAAAAATTAAACAGGCCAAGCATGGTGGCTCATGCCTGTAATCCTAGCACTTTGGGAGGCTGAGGCAAGAAGATTGCTTGAGCCCAGGAGTTTGAGACCAGCCTGGGCAACATAGCAAGACCTTGTCTCTTTTTAAAAAATAAAATGCATTTAACAGTAACCAATAAATTCTCCCATCTTTTGCATTTTTTTTAAGCCTGATGGAAATTGACTATTGGCCTACATCAATTCTATGCATTGAATGTTAAAAGGTATGGTGAATGACTTTTGGATCGGGTTACAAAAAGCAATTTTTAAAAAATGAGCTAACTTTCCAGCCAGGCCTGGTGGCTCACTCCTGTAATCCCAGCACTTTGGGAGACCAAGGGAGAAGGATTGCTTGAACCCAGGAGTTTGAGACCAGCCTGGGCAATATAACAAGACCTCATCTCTACAAAAAATGTTAAAATTAGTCAGGTGTGGTGGTGCATGCCTATAGTCCCAGCTACTCTAGAGGATGAGATGGGAAAATCACCTGAGCCAAGGAGGTCAAGGCTGCAGTGAGCCTTGATGGTACCACTGCACTCCAACCTGGTCAACAGAGTGAGACTCTAAAAAAAAGCGAACTTAATGAAACATCATTTTGCCCTTTCCCCCAAATCCTGTTTTTACTCAGTGAACACCTAAGCCCACTCACAAATATTCCAGACGGTCATTTCTTCTCATCCTTTAGCTCCTCCTTAGTTTTGGGAAGGAGCTCTCAACGCCCTGCAAGAAGTGGCAGAGAAAGGCCGGGCATGGTGGCTCATACCTGTAATCCCAGCACTTTGGAAGGCTCAGGCGAGAGAATTGCCTAAACCCATAGGTCCAAGACCAGCCTGAGCAACTTGGCAAGCCCTCGTCTCTACAATAAATCAAAAAATTAGCCAGATGTGGTGGTGCATACCTGTAGTTCCAGCTACTTGGAAGGCTGCGGCGGAAGGATAGCCTGAACTCAACAGGTCGAGTCTATGGTGGCCATGAGCATGCCACTGCACTCTAGTCTGGGCAATAATAGAGCGAGACTCCAACGCAAAAAAAAAAGTGGGAGAGAAAAAGGACTAGCATGGAAACAGAAGGGACAAGTTTAAGTTTATTACAAATAAAATATTTTGTTAGTAATTACTTCCTTGTGACTCTTAATTGGGTTTATATGTTATTAGGTTTGATTACAATTTTAGAGATCAAAAGTTATTTTAGAAATTAGTGCCAAAATTGATCAAGTTCACAAAAGTTTTGAAATTGCTGTTTAAAAATATACACTAAGAAAAATTAGGACTGGCAATCACTTTTGTATGATTGGCTCTCTAATACCCTACAGAAGCCTAAAGGGAAAAGGTCAGAAGACAGGAATTGATGTTGGAAGCAGTAGAAGAATGGTGAAGATCTGGCCTCTAGAGTTGCACTTAGGTTGGTTAGAATACCAAGGCTTGCCAACAATTAAGCCTAGGAGGCTCAGTAAGTTACTTGTGTTCTCCGTGTCTGGATTTTTTCATCTCTAAATGAGAAAAGAATGCCCATCTCCTGGGGTTGTCTTAGTAATTATTAAGGTTGAATTAAATGAGTGTAAAGTTTCTAACACATTAGTAATTTTCCAACAAGTGTTAAAACTTCTGTGTTCAGTCTGAGACACCTGTGGAAGACAGAGCCTTGGAAAAGCTGTGAACCTGCCCTTGTGGATGGAATCTTTGCTAATTCTCTAACAATGGCCTTGAGTACCATTAGTCTTTTTTTTTTTTTTTAATGAGATGCTGATTCTTTTTTTTCTTTTTCTTTTTCTTTTTTTTCTGAGTTGGAGTCTCACTCTGTCGCCCAGACTGGAGTGCAGTGGCCGCTCCCGGCCACCGCAGCCTCAATCTCCTGGGCTCTGGCGATCCTTCCGCCTCAGCCTTCCGAGTAGCCAAAATTACAGGCGCTCGCTACCACGCCCGGCTGATTTTTTGATTTATTGTAGAGATGAGGTCTCGCTGCCCAGGCGGGTCTAGAACCCGCGGGCTCAGGCAATCCACTCACCTCGGCGTCCCAAAGGCGCGGGATTACAGGCCGAGCCACCGACCTGGCTGAGATGCCAATTCTAAATAGCACTATGCCAAGCAAGCTAAACAAATATGAACCGTTCAATTTAGAACAGTAAAAATTTAGAGTTTTTAATCACTAAGTTCTTAACCGTGTTACTATTTAATTTCACAATCACTTCTCCCCTCCACTCATCCCAAACTGTTTTCTTTCCAAAAAGAATTTTAGTTACTTTATATTTTCATATAATTGGAGGTATTTCATGACAGCCCTCGACACAATTATCTTGTTAGCTGCACGTCCAGAAGTAACCATTGACGCCGGCCCACTTCCAGGAGGTGTTACCAAAGCTAGAGCAGTTGCTGCAAAGACAGTTAATCGAATCTCATTTCAGCTGTATCTAACGATTCCTTTTCCTCCCTAAGTGGAGCTGCCTTACCAAAAGGTGATATCAAGCCGGGCTCGGTGGCTCAGCCTGTAATCCCGCGCCTTTGGGAGGCTGAGGTGAGTGGATTGCCTGAACCTGTGGGTTCGAAACCTGGGCAGGCAAGACCTCATCTCTACAATAACTCAAAAAAATCAGCCGGGCGTGGTAGCGTGCGCCTGTAGTTCCAGCTACTCGGAAGGCTGAGGCAGGAGGATCGCCAGAGCCCAGCAGGTCGAGGCTGCGGTGGCCGGGAGCGGCCACTGCACTCCAGTCTGGGCGACAGAGTGAGACTCCAACTCAAAAAAACAAAAAACCCAAAAGAAATTGATCAGGAACGCAACAATTTGGCGACCCTGGTTTGATTTGAAGGTCAGGAAGGACATTGCAACAGTAGTTCTCTTGCTGGTTCTAGAGTCCTCCTTTTTCCTCAGAATGGTTGACGGGACATGCTCGTCTCTCTGAGCTGCACTTGCAACGAATACACTGTAATTCATGTCACCAACGGACAAGACCTCTGGCTGGGAGTATCATGTCCTGGACTTTTAGGATTGGGGATTTAATTAAGAGTTGGAAAGGGTAAGTGAGGAACTAACATTAGTGGCTAACATTTTGCCCTGGTAAGAACACTACAAATAAAATACTCTCAAGGCCACTCTCAGTGGCCATTCCCTCAGGCTGTACTTCCTGTGTTAACACATAAGGGTGCTTGTCAAAGGCCAGCACTGCCCAAGTATGTGGTCAGCCAGAAGTGCCTGGGAAGCAGCTTTCAGCCAGTGACTAACAGTCTATAAATAAGGCCGGCTCCCTTCCGCCTCGAGTGTGCTCGGACACGGGTATTATACCTTTGCCCAGCACATCCTCGCTAGGTCTAGCTCCTGTCGGTCACTGTGTGTAGCTGGCTTGGTAATGCTCCATTTTTTGGCTGCCTGTCCCTTCTGTTCTCACTGGAGTTGCCTTCACCTCCCAGACAAAACTCAAATTCTTATTATAGGGTCAGCCCCCAGGGAAATTCTAACTGGGATGTATTAGCATAATTTTATAAATCCAGTATAATTTTACCTCTTAGGAATACAATTCAGCTCTGAATTGTACCCCACGTCTTTAAAATAAAAATATATATATGACCCAGCAATTCCACTATTGAGAAAATACCTGGAGGAATTCAAATCATTCTACAAAAAAAGACACCTGCACACATATGTTTGTTGCAGCTCTATTCACAACAGCAAAAACATGGAAGCAACCGTGCTGCCCATCGAAGCTGGACTGGATTTTAAAAAATTGGTATGTATGCACAATGGAATATTATGCAGCCGTAAAGAAGGACAAACATGGACTTTGCAGCAACTTGGATGGATTTAGAGTCAATCATACTCAGTGATCTATCACAGAAATAAAGAACGGAGTACCATATGTTCTCACTCATAAGCGAACCTTGAACAATTATAATATATAAGAAAGCGATTGGCAGTGGTGGGAAACTGTCAGGGGAGGGAGGGAGGGAGGGGCACACCTCATCAACAAGGGTATCTGCATAATCAACGTTTGTATACCTAACCTTGAATTGTACCCCACATCTTTAAAATAAAAATAAAAAATAAAAAATTATCTCATCTATAAAAATGGGAATTAAAAGAATTCAGAAATTTTTATTTGTATTTTTTTGAGTTGGAATCTCATTCTGTCACCTAGGCTAGAGTGTAGTGGCACACTTACTTCTACCACAGCCTCAACCTACTAGGTTCAGGCAATCCTTTCACCTCAGCCTTCCAAGTAGCTGGAACTACAGGCTCCTTCCAAAGTGCTGGGATTATACGCATAAGCCACTGTGCCCAACCAGAATTTTTTTTTTTTTTGAGTTGGAGTCTCACTCTTGTCTCCCAGGTTGAAGTGCAGTGGCCGTGAGTGTGCCACCGCAGCCTCGACCTGCTGGGCTCTGGTGGTCCTTCCGCCTCAGCCTTGCAAGTGGCTTGAACTACAGACACATGCCACCACGCCTGGCTAGTTTTTGTAATTTATTGTAGAGACGACGTCTCACCTGTTGCCCAGGCTGGTCTCAAACCCTCGGGCTCAGTCAGTCCTCTCGCCTCAGCCTCCCAAAGTGCTGGGATTGCAGGCTGAACCACCACACGCGGGTCAGAACTTTTTTTAATGAGTAAATTTAACTTGAAAAACCCTTAGTGTTCTTATTCTCATTTTGTCACCTATATGCACCAGTCAGTGAATATTTTCGGCATATTTTCAGTTCTTATTGGGTATAAATTGAGTGTGTTTTCACTGCTGTGTGGCTAAATCTGCAATGATCTCTAATCTTCCTGACTCTAATGTTCATGTCTAGGTTCCAGATTTGTTTTAGTACTATCGCTACATTTTAAAAAACCCTACTCTTCACAGTCCTGAAGTCTCATGGTGTGATCACTCCTAACCCCATAGCACTGCCTCCGTGATGCTGTTGTTGATGTCTAGAAGATTTGGAGTATTGCATTTGTACAATAGCATTTTCTGAAAGAAAGAATCTCAAAAAAATCTTAATAGGCTATCTTTTTAACAACATGCTAAATTAAGAATACTATGCAAATTCTTTTTAAAATAATAATTTGCTAGGTGGAGGGCAGGGGAGTGTATTTCCTCAGATATTTTTATAGAAACTAAATGAAAGTGGTAAGGAAGTATGAATAGCTAATCAAATAAGAGCGGTGTTTTATAAAGAAATATAAAAGCTAGCCGTGCACAATGGCTCACACCTATAATTCCAGCACTTTGGGAAATGGAGGCGAGAGGATTGCCTGAGTACCGGGGTTTGAGACCAGCCTGGGCAACTTGGCGAGATCTCATCTAAACAAAACAAAAAATTAGCTGGGCGTGGCGACACATGCCTGTAGTTCCAGCTACTTGGAAGACTAAGAAGGATCACCTGAGTCCCAGGAGGTCGAGGCTGTGATGGACATGAGCGTGCCACTGCCCCTCAGCCTAGGCGACAGAGTGAGACTCCAACTCAAAAAAAAAAAAGGAAATATAAAAGCTATTAAAATGCTCCATAAGTATGCATGTAAGATTCCTGAAATGTGGTCAGCTGGTCTTTTCACGTTGTAGTTTTTGTATCAAAGTACTTAATTTACATTCATAGACAAATTTCAGTTACAAAGCAAAAACTGACAAGATAGATCATTTCAAAATATATATTTAAGCTGCTTTTTCTATATTTGAAGCACGGGCATAAATAGCAATGACTCAGCAGTTGTCTCCTTTATAAATATTTTAAGTAACCCAAATATAAACATTCAAATTTATTATATTGATGATATTAAGATAATGTTTTAGGTGGGAGATAGGAAATACAAGGCCAAAAACCTTAAAAGCCTGTTTTCCAATGGAAAACAATCTGTTGCTCATGTTCTCATGAAATGTAAATGTAGCAGAGTTTAAAAACTAGAAATGTACTAAAGAGGAAAATGGTATTCTACCTAAAGCATCACTATCCCTGTTAACTAGGCTTCCTGCAAGTCATGGGTGGTTCCAACCTCTCCTTAATCCTTTGATTCAGCCCAGAGAAGTTTCGTGTTTCTTTCCCATCTCTCACCTAGGCCAGAAGCACATCCAGGCACATCTGTGCTTCGCTCAGTCTAAAAATCCTGCTTCTCACAGCTAAGCCAACTGTTGCTGTCCCCAGCCCCCAATTGTAGAAGGAAGCCAGCTGTCCAACTAAGGCTGTGTCCTGACTACTCCCAGCTTATGGTTATCTTCTCACATTTACATTCAGCACCTGCCAAACTCTGCGCTGCTGTTTTCGCCCTGCAGGGACACCCTCCAAGACTGAAACTTTCATCCAGCATGGGTCCTTTTCCACTTGGTCCAAGTTCTCCAAATGATCTCAAAATCTAGAGTCACTGTGCCCAGACAGTGGCCTGCAGGACTGCCCACACAACAATCAGAGACCGGGCAAAGGTGGCCTGGGGGAAGGTGGGACACCAGCAACTTCACTGATAATCTAAGGTTCTCCAAAGCCCTGACTATGTCACAACCCTCTGTACTGTGTCCATTTCCATGCAATTCAATAAATCCTTATTACAAAGGAATTTGGAGTTATTCTTTTTCTTTTTCTTTTTTTTTTGAGTCAAGGTCTAACAGTCGCCTAGGCTGGAGTGCAGTGGCATGATCACAGCTTACCCCAGCCTCAACTTCCTGGGCTCAGGCAATCCTCCCACCTCAGTCTCCTGAGTAGCTGGGACTATAGGCATGCACCACTATGCCAGCTTATTTTTTTTGTAGTAACGAGGTCTCTCTATGTTGCCTAGGCTGGTCTTGAACTCCTTGACTCAAGCAATCCTCTCACCCTGAACTCTTAAAGTGTTGGGATTACAGGCCTGAGCCATGCACCCAGCTTATTCGCTCTTTTGACACCAGGGAAAGAGGAGGAAGGAAAATCTGACATTTGGTTTAGTATTCAATCCCTAGAAACTGCCAAAGATGCCAGTGTGCTGCCTCTCCCCCACTTGGGTCTCAAAGCACCAAATCATGATGGTTTCATTTTCTAGAAATTTCCCCAGTGTGTCCATTCTCAGTACCCCTCCCACAGACCTCATCCCAGCTGTTCCCATCTTTTACTTGTTTTGTTGTGGGTTGAATTGTGACCTCTGCTCCCAAAGACATTGAAGAGCTAACCCCTAGTACTTGTGAATGTGACCTCATGTGGAAATAGGGTCTTTGCAAATGTAACTGGGTCAAGATGAAGTCATTAGGGTGGGGTCTAGTCATTGGTGTCTTTTTTTGTGGGGGGGTTTGGAGTCTCACTCTGTCGCCCAGACGAGTACAGTGGCCGCTCCCAGCCACCGCAGCCTCGACCTGCTGGGCTCCGGTGATCCTTCCGCCTCAGCCTTCCGAGTAGCTGGAACTACAGGCAAGAGCTACCATGCCCGGCTCATTTTTTATTTATTGTAGAGATGAGGTCTCGCCAAGTTGCCCAGGTGGGTCTCAAACCCGCAGACTCAGGCAATCCACTCACCTCAGCCTCCCAAAGGCACGAGATTACAGGCTGTGCCACCGAGCCCGGCTTGGTGTCTTCATAAAAAGAGAAAAACATGGACAGACACACAGGAAAAACACCATTTGATGGCAGAGAGAGAGCCTGGGGTAATGCAGCTGCAAGCTAAGGCGCGCCAAGGACCGATGGCCACACCAGAAGCGAGGAAGAGGTAAGGAAAGATTCAACCCAGAGTCTCGGAGGTGGCAGGGCCCTGCCAACACCATGATTTTGGGCTTCTAGCCTCCAGAACTGTGAGACAATACGTCTGTTGTTTTAAGCAAGCTGTTTGTGGTGCTCTGTGACAACCCTAGGAAACAACTTTGAAGCTAATCTCCCTGCCTCCACCTTCTGCCCAGATCCATTTTCTACACAACCTTCTACAAGGCAAGTTTTAGATTCTTTTCCACCAGTGGCTCCCCATCACATAGAGGTTCCATCTTTACGTGTTCTAGGAGACCCCATGGGTCTGGCCTCAAGCTCTGTACACATCTTTGCTCCAACCACACGTATGTGCCTGTAGTTCATGCCATACGTTTCTCACCCGTATCTTTGCTGATGCTGCCTCTTGTGCAGGGAGGGACCTGAAGCAATGCCCTTCAGATTACTCACAGAGCATCACCTCAGTTTTCTTACTTGTCAAGTGGTGCTCATACGCTCTACCTCGTATGCGTGTTTGGAGGACCAAATGAGAGCTTGACTGTAAAGATCTTAGCACATGCTTAAGTCATAGTCAATATTTATTGACAAAATAAAAATACTCATCCTTCAATATAAAAAATAAAAATACACATCCTTCAGCTTGTGTTTCTTTGAGAAGCCTACCTTCTCCCTCAGAGATCCATTCTAGGTTAAGTACCCTTCCACTTCTCATACTAACTTTCTGAATATGTCTCCATCATTGCGCTTGCCACATCTATTACATTTGTATTTATGATTCTCTCTCCTCCTAGACTGAATTCCTTGAGGAAATCTTTGTATAGTACTCCCAAATGTTCAGTATGGTGCCTAGTACATATTGGGGACTCAGTAATGATAATTGTTTTAATGAACTGAATGAATGAATGAAATCTCAACTTTTTGACGGCTTTCAAATTAATGATTAACCCTCTATTTTTCGATATCTTTTCTCTATCAGATTCTTTATCAACCAAAATTCAGTTGCAGAAAATAGAAACCACCATGATCTTTCTAGTAGAAGTGGTTTTATTTATGTATTTACTTATTTTGAGTGGGAGTCTCATTCTGTCACCTAGGCTAGAGTGCAGTGGCACGCTCACGGCCACCCCAGCAGTGACCTGCTGGGCTCAGGTGATCCTGTAGCTGGAACTACAGGCACAAGCCACCACTCCCGGCTTATTTCTTTGATTCATTGTAGAGACAAGGTCTCGCCAAGTTGCCCAGGAAGATCTCGAACCCGTGGGTTTAGGCAGTCCTCTCGCCTCTGCCACCCAAAGTGCTGGGATTACAGGCTTGAGTCACCATGCCTGGCCTATACCCACCTTTTGATGCCCCAGTTTTTTATTCCACCACCATTCCAAGTCATCGTTGCTGAAAATACCAGCTATCACTTTCTTCTTATTTTCTTTTTTTTTTTTTTTTGAGTTGGAGTCTCACTCTGTCTCCCATACTGGAGTGGAATGGCCGCTCCCAGCCACCGCAGCCTCGACCTGCTGGGCTCCGGAGATCCTTCCCCTCAGCCTTCCAAGTAGCTGGAACTACAGACACGTGCTACCACGCCCGGCTGATTTTTTTATTTATTGTAGAGATGAGGTCTCGCCAAGTTGCCCGGGCGGGTCTTGAACCCGCGGGCTCAGGCAGTCCACTCACCTCGGTCTCCCAAATGCTAGGATTACAGGCTGAGCCACCAAGCCCTGTTTCTTCTTATTTTCTATCCCACACTCAGTCTCCAAGTTGCATGGTGAGGAAGCATCTTCTAAACGGTTTCTCCCCTGTCTTCCGCTGCCCCTTGAGGCAGCACACTGCTGCTGCAACACTTCTTTCCTCAGAAGATTGAAAGCTCAATCACGGTTCCCTTCTCGCTTTGAACACTCACTCAACTCAAATGTCACACGGGTCATCATACAAGGAAAGCAACAGAGTGTCACTTAGACTTTGAACTCTTCTGCCTAATTCTTGCATTGCCTGTTGGAGGGTCATGCAGGAGTGATCAGGTCCTCAGGACATGAGAAAGATCTACTTCCATATCCCTAGTTCTGCCAGGAAGTATTCCTCATTATGGTTCTCCTGTTGTCTACCTTTGCCACCTGTGTTCCTCCATCTTATCAATGAGGGATTGTCAGAAATATGGGACATAGACATCTGGCAGCCTGAATATATTCATATGTTGGCTTATGGCCATTTTTAGCCAAATGCTAGCCATTTGTTTTGAAATATCATTAGCTCTAAATCTACTTTTAGTTCCTATTCTCACCAAACTCATTTATATTCTGATCAAACTTTTACCCTCTAATACATGGACCATTCTCAGAACCTATTGTGGTTTGCTCATAGCACGAAGGCCTTTAAAAGGAGATTCATCAATGCCTTTTGATTCAAGGTCGATGAGTACTCTAGATCTAAAAAAGAAAAAGAAAATGATGGCAACACCTCTAACACACTCTTCCTTTTATGTTTGAAACCCCAAAAATACTTGTAAAACTTTTGAATAGTCAGACTTTTAATGTGCTAAGTCAAAATTTCTTTCTCTTATATGAAGATGTGAGCATAAGAATGTCATCAAGATCTGTTTTTATCTTCAAGCTTTGATGAATTTTGAAGCTTAGTGGTAATTGCCTTTTGAAATTTGTATCCCAGCCTAGGAAGTTAGAGAAAATGTCCTCTATTCAATAGAAGATACAATTATAATAGCTATCATTCATTGTGTGTTTACTGTGTGCTGGTTGCTGTGTTAATAGCTATATATACATAGCTCCTTTAATCCTCACAACCACACTTTTAAGTGGGTGCTATTATTATCCTCTAAGACTTAAAAAGATTTTTGTGAAAGCTGTACAGTTCCTAAGCGCGTGGCCAGGACTAAAGCTCAGATTTGTCTGCTTCCAGAGCTCAAGTTCACAACCACTGCTCCATCAATGATGTGAATTCCAAAATGAGTTCATTGAAATCCATGTCTCTGCTGTGTGAAGAAAATCATTGCTTTAGTTTAATAGTAAACTCTTAGAAAGAAAAAGATGCTGTATCTTTAATTAAACATAGAACAATGGAACAAGCAAAGTGAATATATTGGAGATCATTGGAGTCAGGGTTTTCATTCTCAGGGTAGTTACAAATATGGGGAGAGGAAAGACTAGAATAAACCCCTTGGTATTGAGTTGGATTTGGAGGTATTATGAATGCACAGTTTCTAATAGATACAGGTTTTTGTGTAACTACATATGTGTGTATGCTTGCATTGATCTCTTAACTCTGTCTACTGAGAGGGCTTAGAAGCGATGATAATCCACTAGTAATGAATATACGTAGGCCCTAGATATTAGGCCCTAAATACCATTCTCACTAAAAGGAACCAAAGCTCTTTGGAGAAATGGTTTATTACAAGATGGGAGCAGGGGAAGTCCAATATGGCTTCAGTATCTTATGTCCCAGAAAATAATAAAGCAGCTCCAAAATTATGGGAGTATGTCAAGAGGACACAAGAACTAATTTAAAAGGTTTCCCATTCGCTAAATCTAGACAAAATGAGCACTAAAATAATAATGATAGTCATCGATTGTGACCCACTGAATGAAAGAGACTCTTTGAGGCCATAGTGATACAAATTAATAATGACTTAAAAATAGAGAAGGAAAAGCTCTAATGCATAATTGAATTCAGGACAATGAAGAATGCTGGAATTTGAAAACCACCATTTTGCAATTATACTAACAATTGATTCAGGCAATAAATCAATGAATCCCACAAATGAGTGAAAATTTTATGGGAAATAGCATATGTATATTGTCTTAAAGTAACTTTCTACAAAATAGCTAGCGTTTATTAATTCAAAAAGTACAAAATACTCATATCTTTAAAGTAGAGAAACCTGGAAAATCTCATCTTAATCAATTGGTAAATGTTAACATTAATCCTAGTCATGGGACAAAGACATATGTCTTTGTGTCTTTGTCAGTGTGTCTCCTCATATGACCCACTGAAAAAAATACGGCAACTTGGTTTTTCCTCTCCAAAATACATAACCTGAATCTAACAATTAGAACAATCACACAATCCCAAAATAAAGAGAACATTTTACAAAGTAACAGGACTGTCTTCTCTAAAAATGTTAAAGCCTTGAAAGATAAGGAAAGACAGAAACATTTCCAGACTGAAGGAGACAGGAAAAAAAAAACCCCGGCCAGGAGCAGTGGCTCATGCCTGTAATTCCAGCATTTTGGGAGGCCGAGGAGAGAGAATTGCCTGAGCCCACAGGTTTGAGACCAGCCTGGGCAACTTGCCGAGACCTAATCTCTACAATAAGTCAAAAAATTAGCCAGGCACGATGGCGCACACTTATAGTCCCAGCTACTTGGAAGGCTGAGGTGGAAGGATCGCCTGAATCTAGCAGGTCGAGGCTGCGGTGGCCGTGAGCTGTGCCACTGCACTCCAGTCTGGGCGAAAGGGTAAGACGCCAACTCAAAAAAAAAAAAAAAAAGAACCCATAACATAAGAACTAATGCAACATATACTCCTGAGTTGGTTCCTTTATCCATAAAAGACAATTTTTTTAAAAGTCAGAGTCTCACTCTATTACCCAGGCTGGAGTGCAGTGACATGCTCATGGCCACTGCGGCTTCAATCTGCTGGGCTCAGGCAATCCTTTCACCTCAGCCTTCCAAGTAGCTGGACCTACACATGCGCACCACCACGCCTGGTTAATTTTTCGATTTATTGTAGAGACACGGTCTCACCATATAGCCCAAGCTGATCTTGAACCCCTGGGATCAGGCAATCCTTTTGCCTCTACCGCCCAAAGTGCTGGGACTACAGTTGTGGGCCACTGCGCCAGCTAAGACAGTATTGAAACAATAGGCAAAACAAAAGGGGATCTGTGAATTCATTGGTAATGTATCAGTGTTAATTTCCTGATACTCATAGTGGCACTCTCATTAGGTGGGAGACTTCTTTTGTTAGGAACTACAGGTTGAAGTACTAAAGAGTGTCTGTACATATATATATATATTTCTCTTAAGTTATTTGAGAATTACAGACACTCTTTAATCTTCATATATATATTATATATATATAATAGGTACATAATTTATATATGTATGTGTGTATATGTATAGAGACCCAATAATGAGGCAAATGTAGTAAAATTAACAACTAGTAAATCTGTGTAAAGGACACATGGGAATTCTTCTTGTTGCTCCTGTAATTTTCCTGTGAACTCAAAGTTATTTCAAAATACAAAGGTTTAGGAAACCATATGTACACAAATTTGGGATGATCTCTGTTCCTTCTGCTGGCTATTAACACAAAAAATGTAATGACAATTATGACATATTAGGGATTCCATTTACAGCTGTGCCATAAACCAACACTATGACCTTGAGCATGTCAAACAGCAACAATGTCTTCTATCCATGGAAGTCTTATCTGTGTGGAGACAGTGCTGAAACGACCTTATAAACAGGACACCATCCTCCCAACAAAGCCAGGAGGTCCAGGGTGCTAAGCACCTTACCTAGGCCCACACATGTAGCCATTAAGGAGCGGGGCAGACTGTGAGTTCAGGCCCACCTCAAGCAGGGCTCAGTCGAAGTACCAGTCTTACACTTGTCTGTAAAAAGACCAAATTGTGGCTGAGCATGGTGGCTCACACCTATAATCCCAGCACTTTGGGAGGCCGAAGTGAGAGGATTGCCTGAGTCCACTGGTTCGAGACCAGCCCGGGCAACTTGCCGAGACTTCATCTCTACAATAAATCAAAAAATTAGCCGACTGTGGTGGCACATGCCTGTAGTTCCAGCTACTTGGAAAGCTGAGGCGGAAGGATCGCCGGAGCCCAGCAGGTCGAGGCTGCGGTGGCTATGAGTGTGCCACTGCAGCTCGGGCGACAGAGTGAGACTGACTGAAAAAAAAAAAAAAGACCAAATTGCACTAGATGACAGCTAAAGCTCCCTTTGGCACAAAGATTCTCTAAGATATTTTTTCAGGTTTCTTTTCTGGAGATTCTGAATCATTTGTTGTGGTGGCAAGGGTGGGTCAGAGATTTTGCATTTTAACGACTGACCCAGGTGATTCTTCCCTGGCTGTGGTCACGTGTGTGGAGGTCTCAGCGAGGATTAATTTGTTGAGGTGACATACGGACCCCTCACCTGGTATTTTCTCCTAACCCGCATATAGGGGACCAGTGTCTCTCTCTTAGCTGTGTTTTGTCACATGGGAGCTCTTCTAGTGCTAAAACGTCAGCGCTACTCTCTTATGCGGAATAGGAAATGGTCATTTCCATGACTCATATGCTGTGACCACATATCCCGGTTTGGCCAGAACATCCTCAATTATGCCTGCTCTCCTGTGATAAAGTATTACTAGCACCCCTTTTTATTCTTCAAAGGGCCTCTGTTTGGACACAGGTTATATCAGGCCACTGAAACCCCCTTCCTGGTTCCAGCTGCCCCAGGCTCCCAATGGCAGTCTGTCTCCTATTCGCCATCCGATTTGTCCCCATCTCTAGTCAGCAGATCTCCGACCAGACCACGGAGCACTTTGTGCCCGACACTTAAAAGAACCACCAGATCGTGAGAGCCATCTATAGTCCCACTAAACACCAGTATGGAACTGCTTGCAAACCGAAGTAGCTTCATGCATTCTCTCCCTCTCAAAATCACATACACACAGATACTGCTCCTGTCAAATTTCCAAGCCCAATTTTTTCCTCATCAAAGACAATGTATGTCTCTTTATGTAAAGCCTGAGTGCCGCATGCTGATGGCTTCTTTCTGTATCATGATCATTTTGACTTTGAAATATAATTCTCTGTTATCTTGCGGCTCAGACTGGGTTCTCAGCCTGCACCCTGGTCCTCTTTTGATAATGACATCATCACTCACTCTCCAGATGGAAGTGACAAGGGTTGCCATGACAAAACAAACAGGCTTTGCTGGCAGAGGCTTTTGTACGTGGGTGTGTGTATTCTCTGAGTCTTTGGCTCTCATGGTTGATGAAATCGGCTTGTCTGACATCCTAGAAATAACAATAAAATAGAAAAGTCACAGGCTGCATGACAAGATGTTTTAAAAGCACACATCAAGGCCATGAGGCCATGAAACATGGCCTTTATTCATGTTTCTTAAGTCTGAAGAATCCAGATGTTTTGTTATAAAATGTTTTCCTCCAATTCTAGATACTAGCTCTACTGACTTTGAGCTCTGCCAAAGAATATGATTTTTTCCTTCTGTTTCTCATACCTGCTTTATTTTTCTATTAATAAAAATGTGACAAGAATCATTTAAGTGAGCAGAGAGTCTACAATAATTTGAATAAAAACTACCATGTGTTATGGACCTGCTCTGTGCCAGACTGAGGGACTCTATGTGCACCATTTTGAATCTCCCCAACAGCTGGTAGAGGGAAGTATCATTCTTCCCATCTTAGAGATGAAGAAACTGAGAATTCGAGGTAACTGTGTGAGGTCAGTGTCAGAGCTGGATTTGAACCCATCTAATGTGGGCCCCAAAGCCCGTGTTCCATCTACCAAACACAGTAGAACAAGTCACACAAAGTACACGGCATAGCTGATATTCACTATGGTGCTTGACATTTTGGGGATAGATTGGAAGGAAAATGGGAAAAAAAGCAGATTTTGAGAACTAAGACACCCATGAGACTTATGCTTCTGTGCTCACCTCAGCCCTGAGATAACTTAATGAATAAAGTCCACCCCTAAAATCAACAGTTGGGCCATAAATATTAACTTTACTCCCCATTTTGTTCTCCCATGGTGTTCCCATGGAGACGTGGCTCTTCAACGTATCTGAAATCCAAACCACCCAGGGGATATGACTGTGAGAACTGGGACAGAGGCCCAAGGGACCCAAGGGAGGACAGGTGCCATGCAGACGCTCCAGCCCTGTCTGAGCTGACGCCTGCCTTTTCCTCTCACTCTCTTTTTTCCTTTCCCATTTTCAATAGAAACGGATGATGAGATGGGTTTTGCAATGAGAGATATGGACTCAATAAAATGCCTCTCTGCTTGTATACATTGTCAAGACAGAAAAGAAACCTCCGTGGTGACTGGCCATCTGTAGGCATGGTTTTCAGCAAGGCGATTCTCCAAGGCTAGGCTCCATTCCTAGATCTGGTAGATGTCACTGATACCCATGCGCTCTTAGACACGCCACACCCATTCTGAACACCTGCCTACTTGAAACATTTTTGCTGCTATTTTAACATTGAGATATATTCTATTTCCTGTAAGCAACAGGGATTTGGGGGAAGAGAAATCACCTTCAGATAAAATATTGCGATCCAGTGTGTCCCCGAATGTTGCCTAGTTTTTTATCTCATATAGCGGTTTCTTATATAGCCAGTCTGACATTACTGACGTCCTTGTTTCTCAAGATGGGTATTGGAAAACCTTCCTTTAAAACTTAGGTCAAAAAATAAGCTCTGCTATCCCTCACAAGGTCAGTATTCAGAATATAAACAGCTTTTGATACAAAAATTAATGGCTATGCTTCTCAGGAGACTGAGATGGAAGGACTGCTTGAGTTCGGGAGGTAGAGGCTATAGTGTGCTATGATTGTGCCTGTGAATAACCACCACACTCCAGCTTGGAGAACATATTAAGACCCTGTCTAAAAAAGAAGAAAGAAAAATTAGGCTGAGTGCAGTGGCTCATACCTATAATACCAGCACTTTGGGAGGCCAAGGTGAGAGGATTGCCTGAGCCCACAGGTTCGAGACCAACCTGGGCAACCCGGGGAGACCTCATCTCTACAATAAATCAAAAAATTAGCCAGGCATGGTGGCACGTGCCTGTAGTTCCAGCCACTTGGAAGGCTGACGCAGAAGCACCACCTGAGACCAGCAGGTCGAGGCTGCGGTGGCCATGAGCGTGCCACTACACTCCTGCCTGGGCAACAGAGTGAGACTCCAATTCAAAAAAAAAGAAAGAAAGAAAGAAAAATTGATGCCTGAGAATATTAGTATCCAAAGTTGAAACCGACAATGATGACAAACTGAATTATCTTGAAAAAAGAAGAGAAAGCAAGTTCATTCCTTCCTTAATTTTTTTTTCTTTTTTTCCTCCCTTAACCTTGGAAGTGTACAGAGACTTTTAGTGAATATCTATGAATCTTTGCTTGAAGTTCCTATGCCTTCTTTGCTTTGCCAATAGGATACATTATTGTAAAACCGAAAAAGAAGTGGAAATCCAAGTTTATTCTTCAACTCATATGTAAATATCACATTGAATGGGGAAATAAAGAATAATCATAGCCTCTACATATTGAAAGTCTTGTCTACTACACACCAGGTTCTTGAGCTCTTCATCTCCATTTCTCATTGAATTCTCACATCTTTTGCAAGCTAGGCTTTAGTAGAGCCATTAGTCATTTTGCAGATAAAGAAACTAAGGCTCAAAATAAATTAAGGAAACTCCCTAAGTCTCACAGTTGGTAAAAGGCAGACCCAGGTTTGGACCTAGCTGTGTCTCACTCTAAACCTTCCAGTAGTGCCCTCTTATCCTTGGTTTCTCTTTCCGTAGTCAACAGTGGTCTGAAAATATTAAATGGAAAATTCCAGAAACCCACAATTCATAAGTTTTAAACTGTGTGCTGTTCTGAGTCACATAATGAAATCTCCATTCCGCTAGGGCCATGAGACATCCCTTTGTCCATCGTAGCCATGCTGTAGATGCTAACCACCTGCTAGTCACTCAGTAGCCAGCTGGTTATCATATCTAAAAAGCATAGTGTGTCTGGGGTTCAGTACTATCCTCGGTTTCAAGCTTCCATTGGGGGTTCTGGAACAAATCTCCCTTGGAAAAATGGAGTGGAGAGCTACTGTATTCTTTTTCTACTACTCCATGCTGTCATTCAACTTCTACTTAGTCATCCCAATTATAAGAAACGTGGTGATCAAAGAGTGGAAATATTTCTTCTGAATCCTAAACCCAGGTCTGCTTAAAGAGAATATTTAGAAGATTTTCTTCTTCGTGTTTTTATTGGAGTTGGAGTCTGACTCTGTCGCCCAAGCTAGAGTGCAGTGGCACACTCACGGCCACCCCAGCATCGACCTGCTGGACTCAGGCAATCCTTTCGCCTCAGCCTTCCAAGTAGCTAGAACTACAGATGCATGCCACCATGCCCAGCTAGTTTGTGTGTGTGTGTGTGTGTGTGTGTGTGTGTGTGTGTGTGTGTCATGTGTGTGGATGCTCTGGTCCAAGGTCAGACCTGGGAGGGCCAGTACACACAATTGATCTGGACCATGGGGCATTCCACGTATAAAATCTTGTGCATCCTTGAATCAACAGGGCCTAACATAATAAGCACGCATTCATTGCTCCTGAATGAATGAATGAATGATAGAGTGATGAAACCCTATAAGGAAGTGTTAAGATATTGACTTGGTAGCCAATAAAACCTGGACTACATCGTAGGTAACTGTTACTCCTATACACCCTTGCTCAAATTGACATCTAGGCCTCCACTTTCTTGTCTCTGAAATAAAGATAACATTCAACCATTTCATTCCTCAGCC
>NW_007233347.1:382270-390431 GCF_000164805.1 Carlito syrichta | reverse complement strand
GTGTGTGTGTGTGTGTGTGTGTGTGATTTATTGTAGAGACAAGGTCTCACCAAGTTGCTCTGGCTGGTCTTGAACCTCCAGGCTCAGGCAATCCTCTCTCCTCAGCCTCCCAAAGTGCTGGGATTACAGGCTGAGCCACCACCGTGCCCGGCCAGAATATTCTCTTCTAACATAATAAAGTGACCAGTACAAAATAGCAAAACAAATCTGGCTCCCCCTCCCTCGGGGAAGGTAACTTAATTTATATGAGAAAATTCCACCAACTTCATGATATTTTAATATTGCCGCCCTGCAGGCTTGAAAGTCTCCTCACCACAGGCTGACAGAGCAATTCTATGGGAAAATTGGCACACACTGTTCACCGCCTTGCTTTCCCCCTGTCGATACCTCCTTCTATTCCTCCGAGCCCTAATCCTATTGAAGGCCACAGAAAATGGGATTAAGCAAAACACAGTCCTCAGAGAAATCCTTTCTATCCTCCGTTTTAACACTGTGCATTTTCTGAACACACCGTGTAATCTTTGTTAAGTACCGTATGCTCTCATCAGGCTCCTTCTACACTGGGATTGATCCTCTCGGGACTTGTATGACAAAGGGCAGAACGAGAAAGAGAGCATATAATTGGACTAAGTCTGTTAGCCAAGCCTTCAACCGAAATGAAAATCGCTCCAGGCTCCACAATTAATCAGGTAACCCTGGCTGTTTCAAATCACATGCTCAGTAAACGTGTTTTTCAAAGAGCACAGCTGTACTATCTAAAGGACCTATAAGACTTTTTTTGGGGGGGTGGGGGGAAGACGGGGGTAGGGATGAGATCTTGCTATGTTGCCCAGGCAGTTCTCAAACTCCTAGCCTTAAGCCCTCCTCCTGTCCCAGCCTTCCAATGTACTGGGATTACAGACTTCAGCCACTACACCTGGCCTCATGCAACTTTTAAATAAACACAATTTTGCCCCAGTTATTAACATAATCCCAAAATACCAAAAGGCAGTGCAATATGGGCTCCAGTATTTTCCAGCAATTCTGTAGGTAGCTTGTTGTCAGTTGGAATATGTTTTGCTTTCTGAGAGTCGTTTCTTTTTTTTGAATTGGAGTCTCACTCCATCGCCCACAAGTTAACTAAAACAATTTTTAAATTACTGTAAATGGGCTGGGCAAGGTGGCTCATGCCTGTAATCCCAGCACTTTGGGAGACTGAGGCAGGAGGACTGCTTGAACCCAGGAGTTTGAGACCAGCCTAGCCACAGAGCAAGCCCCTCATCTTTACAAAATATCAAAAAATTAGCCAGATATGGTGATGAGCACCTGTAGTCCCAGCTACTCAGGAGGCTGAGATGGAAGGATTGCCTGAGTCCAGGAGGTTAAGGCTGTGGTGGGCTGTGATTATACCACTGTACTCCAGCCTGGGGAACAGAGTAAGACTCCAAATTAAAAATAATAATACAATAAAATGAATTAATCACTGTAAATGTTAAATCTTATTTCAGAGAGCAAAAGTCCTGCTTCAATGGCATCTAGCACAATTCTAAACATTTTCAAAATTCACTGCAAAAGCAATTTTTTTAAGAGGCAGGGTCTTGCTCTGTCACTCAGGCTGGAGTGCAGTGGTATGATCATAGCTCATTGTAACCTCAAACTCCTGAGATCAAGCAATCCTCCCATCTCAGCCTCCTGAATAGCTGGGACTTCAGGTTCACGACCCCACAACGGGCAAACTTTTTTTTTTTTTTGGAGCGATGCGGCCTCACTATGTTGCCCAGGCTGGTCGTGAATTCCTAGCTTCAGGCAACCCTCCCACCATGGCCTCCCAAATTGCAGCAAAAGCAATTTTTAAAAATTGAAAAGTGTAGCCGGGCACAGTGGCTCATGCCTATAATCCCAGTACTTTGGAAGGCTGAGGTGAGAGGATTGCCTGAGTCCACAGGTTTGAGACCAGACTCGGCAACTTGGCAAGACCTCATCTCTACAATCAGTAAAAAAATTAACTAGATGTGGTGGCGCATGGCTGTAGTTCCAGCTACTTGGAAGGCTGAGGTGGAAGGATCACCTGAGCCCAACAGGTCAAGGCTGTGGTGACTGGGAACATGCCACCGCACTCAAGCCTGGGCAATAGAGTGAGACTCTTGACTCAAAAAAAAAAAAAAAAAGAGTAATAGTCATAGAGGTAGCAATAACAATAATAATGATTGCTGATATCTATGTCAGACACTATTGTAAATGCTTTCCACATTGTATCTCATTTAGTCCTTATTCACCCTTGGATGTGGGTACTACTATTTTATCGATTTTACAAATGAGAATACAGAAACAGAGAAGTTAGCAGACAGCTCCTAAGGGGTGCAGTCAGAAGGGTTCAAACCCAAGGGTCGGAACCCCAGATCTTGCAGTCGTGACATGGTAGCATCGGCAGTCATACTGATTCCACATTCTACTGGATGCATGTTCCTGACAGTTTGATTCCAGGTGTGAAGAGCTTTTAGATTTGCACCATCAAGGAAAGCAGACTCTGTGGTCCTGCATCAGCTTCATTCAGATTTGCATTACTAGTTCCAGATGGAGTGATACCTACGAGTGAGAATGAAATGCAAAGAGCCTTTCCTGTCCGAATAAACTCATTCCCTGACCAGCACAGACAAACCATATACAGTTTTGAAACTTTAGGATTAAATCACTAGTGAGCAACAGCTTGGATTTTCTTTTGAGGTGAAGTGTATTGTATCTTTTTTTTTTTTTTGAGTCTGAGTCTCACTCTGTTGCCCAGGTTGAACTGCAGGCTTGACCTCCTGGGCTCAGGTGATCCTTCCACTTCAGTTTTCCAAGTAACTGGAACTACAGGCATGCGCTACCACTCCCAGCTAATTTTTTGATTTATTGTAGAGATGAGGTCTCGCCAAGTTGCCCAGGCGGGTCTCGAACCCGCGGACTCAGGCAATCCACTCACCTCAGCCTCCCAAAGGCGCGGGATTACAGGCTGAGCCACCGAGCCCGACTGGAATTATTTTATTTATTTATTTATTTATTTGTTTGTTTGTTTGTTTATTATTTTTTATTTTTTTGAGTTGGAGTCTCACTCTGTCGCCCAGACTGGAGTGCAGTGGCTGCTCCGGGCCACCGCAGCCTCAACCTGCTGGGCTCCGGCGATCCTTCCACCTCAGCTTTCCAAGTAGCTGGAACTACAGGCGCGCAATACCACGCCCGGGTGATTTTCTGATTTATTGTAGAGATGAGGTCTCGCTGCCCAGGCGGGTCTCGAACCCGCAGACTCAGGCAATCCACTCACCTCAGCCTCCCAAAGGCGCGGGATTACAGGCTGAGCCACCAAGCCCGGCTGGAATTATTTTAAATCTATCATCCATGGTAAATGTTTTTCACATCAGAGAGAATACTGCTAGAACCACAAAAAGCCTCTACAACCCTTTCTAAAACACAAATTCCTCCCTCTTCAAAAGAAACGACCATTCTTACTTTAATGTAATCACTTTTGCTCTCTTCATGCTTTTAGCCTCAGTATGCATCCTTAAACACTATACTGTGACTTTTAAAAAAAAGAATCAATGGAATTGTACAGTATGTATTCTTTTGTGTCGTTTCTTTTGATAAAATTCAAACTTTTCAAGATTCCTCATTTTATTGATTTGTGATGCTCTATCATCTTTCACTGTATGAATATGCCACAATGAATGAGGGGAACCCCCCCCAAAAATCCTGGAATTTATTTATTCAAAAATGCATATTTATTCTTACATGTTAAAACTTCAGTCATCTTGAAAGTACTCTCCATTTGATGCAATACACCTATTAAGATGCTTTTTCTACTGCTCTAAACAGTTTTTAAACGCATCAACTTTGATGCCTTTTTGTGCTTCTGCCATTTTTTGTTTCACCTCTTCGACATGGCAAAATATTTCTCTTTGAAGACTTTTTTCATCCTTGGAAACAACAAAAAAAAAGTCACTTCGGGCAAGGTCAGGTGAATAGGGAGGGTGGGGCATTAAGGGGTCTCCAGGCCCCTTTGTCCCAGCTATCTGAGGCTTCTGAGTCTCTCCTGAGCCAGCTGGAGTAAAATTGCTTGATGACAGGAATGCAAATGTTCCAGTTTACTTGGCAATTTCAAGGTATTTTCTAAGATAAATGTACCAATTTATATTCCCAAAACCCCTGTTATCCTACATTCCCATCCCACATTCATACTATTAAACTTTTTAATTCTGGCCATTTCAGTGGCTATAGAAGTATAGACGGGTGTCTCATTGCATCTCCCTGATTACTAACGAGATTAAGCACTTTTTCAATGTTTAACTGGATATTTATTTGGATATTCTTGTCTCTTGTCTATTTTTCTTTGGGTTTTTTTTTTCTTTTTAACATAATTAATATTACAGAATTTGGCCCTCCACATCAGATTACATATAATCAAAGTTAACTCTGCTTCTCCATCCTAACCAACAGTATTGCAATTAACAGATTCCTCCCATAGATTTTCACTTGGTACTTAAAAACAGGACTCCAGGCCGGGTGCAGTGGCTCAAGCCTATAATCCCAGCACTCTGGGAGAGGCTAGAGGATTGTCTGAGCTCAGGGTTTCAAGACCAGCCCGGGCAACTTGGCAAGATCTCATCTCTACAATAAATCAAAAAACTAGCTGGGAATAGTAGCACGTGTCTGTAGTTCCAGCTACTTGGAAGCCTGTCTGAAGGATCGCCTGAGCCCAGCAGGGCTCCAACTCAAAACAAACAAACAAACAAAAACAAAACAAAAAATAGGATTCCTCCTCTTAGACATATGTGGGCTGGGGCGGGGGGACTCCTCAATTCCCACCCAGAAAAAAAATGTTTACCCTAAATTATCAAGTTTTAGCAGAGTCAATACCAGAAACAGACTGTGGTGAAGTCTTTCACTTCACTTTGGCAATTATTTCATTTTATTTATTTTTGAGTCGGGGTCTTGCTCAGTCACTCAGGCTGGAGTGCAGTGGCATGATCACAACAATCATGGCTCACGGCAGCCTCGACGACCCGGGCTCACAGGCAGTCAAGTCAGTCCTTCCACCTCAGCATCTCAGAGTAACTGGGACTACAGGTGTGTGCCACCATGCCTGGCTAATGTTTTAAAATTTTTTATACAGTTTCACTATGTTTCCCAGGCTGATCTTGAACTCCTGAGCTCAAGCAATCTGCCTACCTCGGTTTCCCAATGTGCTGGAATTACAGGCATGAGCCACCGCGCCTGTCTCACTTCTGCATTTCTAGAGAAGTTTCAATGTTAACCAAAAGAAGACACACGTTCCTCATTAAAGTTTTTATAATTGTTCTCAATATTTTGTGGCATATTTGTAATCATCTCCATTAAACAGTACTAATTTAAAAACTAACATCTTAAAACTCCACAGACACACACAAAACATGAAACATTCTCCTTTTCTTCTGAAGTTTTTACAGTGTGGTGTTATAGTGAACCAGTCTTTCACTATTAAACTTAAAGGAGCAATTGAGACCAATAGCTCTGAGATCGTTCTTCCACCACTGGTTAAGACTGGGGTGGCAGGTATTTGGAATAATATTCATTTAGCTTTCTGAACTTTATTAAATAACATTAAATTATTAAATATTAAATAATAAATATTAAATAATAGTCATTAAATGTTTATTTATTAAATAAGAATTTATTAAATAAATAAATATTAAATAATATTCATTTAGCTTTCTGAGTTTTCTGGGCAGACCTGGTCTGCCAGCTCCAGCAGCCTTCTTGTCCACTGTTTTGATGACACCCACAGCAACTGTCTCAAATCATGGACAGCAAAACAACCCAGCGGAGAGTAGTCCAATGAAGCTCTCAACGCATATGGGCCATATCAATGATGGCAACAGCACCCAATTTCCAGAATTTAGGACTATCTCCCAGCTTCTTACCAGAATGACAATCAGTCTTCTTCAGGTCAGCAAACTTGCAAGCAGTGTGAGCTGCATGACAACCAGTGCAGGACCGTACTTGCCAAGATAATCACCTGAGCAGGGAAACCATTGGTGGTTGTTTTTGCTGTCACCAGCCACACTGCCTGAGTTGTATCTTTTTCTTATTTATTGATAGGCATTCTTTGACACAGTCTACATGCACTCCTTCATTGCTTATGTGTCTTGTAAATGTCTTCTCCCTATCTGGGGCTTGCATTTTCACCTTCTTAAAGGTGTCATTTGATGAACAAGTGTTCTTAATTTTGCTATGGCTCAAGTTCTCAGTCTACTCCTTTGCAATTGTTCCATGGGTATCCCATTTTTAAAAACTTTCACAACACTGAGGTCATATAGATATCCTCCCCTTTGGTCTCTAAAGATATTTATTGTTTTGCCTTTCTCATGTAAGTCTTTGTCTTAGCTCAGGCTGCCATAGCAGAATAGTATGAACTGGGTAGCTTAAAAAACAGACACAGGCAGGGTTCAGTAGTTCAGCCTGTAATCCCAACACTTTGGGAGGTCAAGGCTAGTGGATTGCCTGAGCTCGTGGGTTTGAGACCAACCTGGGCACCTTGGCGAGACCTCATCTCGACAAGAAATCAAAAATTAGCCGGGCGTGGTCGCGCACACCTGTAGTTCTGGCTACTTGAAAGGATGAGGCGGAAGGATCGCCTGAGCCCAGCAGGTTGACGCTGGGGTGGCCGTGAGTGTGTCACTCAAAAAAAAAAAAAAAAGAAAACAAAAAATGCCCAGACATTTATTTCTCACAGTTCTAGAGACCAGTAAGTTCAAGATCAATTTTCCAGTAGATTCAGTTCCTGGTGAGGACACTCTCCAAGCTTGCAGATGGCCACCTCTCACTGCGTCTTCACTTAGTGGAGAGAGATGGAGCTCTGGTCTCTTCTCTTATAGACACTGATATATTTGTCTGTACCTGAGCCAAAACTATAAGGTCATGATATTCGGTGGGAGCAAATCCTCCTTATTCTTCATCAAGTGAGTCTCAGACCTTCACATTTCCCCAGATACATTAGAACCCATTTCATTTTTAACAAATCTGTGGGGATTCTGCTTGTGTTTGCATTGAATCTGAAAATAAATTTGAGTAGAACTGATCAATTTATAATGTCAAATCTCCTGACCCACAAAAGTGGGATATCACTTCATATACTGAATTCTTTTTAAATTTCTCTCAGCAATAGTTTAGTTTTCTACCTAGCAGTCTTTCCCATTTATTCAGTTTATTTTGTTAGGTATTTGGTATTTATTGATAGAAGTATAAATGGTTTCTTTCAAGATTTTATTTTCTAATCATTAGTTGCTGGTAAACAGAAATACAATTGATTTTTTTAAAAATCAATTAACTGTATAGCAATCTTACTAAACTCTCTTATTAGTTCTAATAACTTATCTGTAACTTAAGGGTTTTTTTCCTATATATGCAATCAGATCATCTGTGAAGAAAGACTCTATTCTTCTCCCATATTTGTCCTTTTTGTCTTGCCACATGCATTGGCTAGGACCTTCGGCACAATGTTAATGGTGGTAGGAGACATCTCATGCTTGTTCCTGGATTCAAAGCAAAAGTGATCAACATTTCACTTAAGAATGGTTTACGCTACCCACAGGACTTAAGAGAGAAGATAGACAAATGGGACCTTATTAAACTGACAAGCTTCTGCAAAGCCAAAGAAACCATCAAGAGAGCAGGAAGACAGCCTACAGACTGGGAAAAAGTCTTTGCCAACTCTAGGTCTGACAAAGGTTTAACATCCTGGATCTACAAGGAACTGAAATGTACTGAAAAGAAGAAAACAAACAACTCCATTATAAAATGGGCAAAAGATATGAACAGACACTTCACAAAAGAAGACATTCGAGAAGCCAACAAACACATGAAGAAATGCTCAACCTCACTAATCATCAGGGAGATGCAAATCAAAACCACACTGAGATACCACCTAACTCCAGTCAGAATGGCAATTATCAACAACTCAAAAAATAACAGCTGCTGGAGAGGGTGTGGCGGAAAGGGAACACTTCTACACTGCTGGTGGGAGTGTAAACTAGTGCAACCTCTGTGGAAAGCAGTGTGGCGATTCCTAAAAGCTCTAAAAATTGACCTTCCATATGACCCTGCAATCCCCCTACTGGGAATATACCCTGAAGAGCACAAATCACTCTATAAAAAAGATACCTGCACACCA
>NW_007233347.1:367416-382250 GCF_000164805.1 Carlito syrichta | reverse complement strand
CTATAATACTGAGTGACCTCTCACAAAAACAAAAATCCGAATATCACATGTTCTCACTCATATAATGGACCTTGAACATCCAATGCAATACTATGAGAAAATGACGGATGGTACTGGGAAACTATGGGGGGGAGGGGGATGGGATTAACAGTAGCAAATATCTGTCGGGGGATGGGAAAACACTTCTTATCTACAGGGTGCCTGAATGAAACGTCATTGTACACCTACCCTTAACTGTACCCCACAAAACCATAATAAAAACTACTGATTAATGAAAAAAAAAAAAAAAAAAAAGAATGGTTTACGCTGGGAGACCACTACTCAAAAAAAAAAAGGAGACTAGTACTAGCAAAGAACTTCTTTTATCTGAAAAAGGTTATTTACAAAAAACAACAACAACAACAGCAAACACCATTCTTTTTGTTTCTGTTTTTGAGTCAGAGTCTCACTCTGACGCCCAGGCTGGAGTGCAGTGGTACGCTCCCGGCCCCCTCAGCCTCGACCTGCTGTGCTCAGGAGATCCTTCCACTTTAGCCTTTCATGTAGCTGGAACCACAGGCATGCGTCTCCACATCCAACTAAGTTTTTTGATTTATTGTAGAGATGAGGTTTTGCCGAGTTGCCTAGGCTGGTCTCGAACCCTTGAGCTCAGGCAGTCCTCTTGCCTCTGCCTCCCAAAGTGCTGGGATTATAGGCGTGAGCCACCACGCCTGGCTTGCTAAGAGTTTTAATTATAAATAGATGGTACATTATTTTAAAAGTCAGGAAGACACAGTCCTCACGCTCATGAAGATCTATGAAAGTAAAACAGGCGGGCTCAGTGGCTCAGCCTGTAATCCCAGCACTTTGGGGGGCCGACGTGAGTGGATTGCCTGAGCCTGCGGGTTCGAGACCCACCAGGGCAACTTGTCAAGACCTCGTTTCTACAATAAATCAAAAAAATTAGCCAGGCGTGGTAGCATGCCCCTGTAGTTCCAGCGACTTGGAAGGCTGAGGCAGAAGGATCGCTAGAGTCCAGAGGGTCGAGGCTGCGGTGGATGTGAGCATGCCCCTGCACTCCAGCCTGGGCGACAGAGTGAGACTCAAAAAAAAAAAAAAAGAAAGAAAGAAAAGTAGAGACCTGAGTATCTATGTAAAAGAAGGTACCTTTTGATCTTGTTCTGAGTTTAGAATGGAATAGACTACAGATCACGAAGTATCTATTCTAAATGGACCAAGTTGAGAAAGCAGAAAAAGGCTCTAGGTGTCAGTTATGTTTCTAGTATTAAAAAATGACATTAAAAATAATGTAGTATTTTTAAAGCCTCCAAGCTACAATATTTTGACATGGTGAGATTTTGTTTTTATCCTACTATTTCCAGCAATGACACTGGTAAGCAATTATAAAGAAAAAAAAAAAAAAAATCAGATCCACAGCACCGCTATGTCTCTAGATCTCCAGAAGGTGGAGGCAGTGAACCACTAAGATTTCAGCCCAATCCGTTTTTTTGCCTTCCAAGGCCTGGAATCAACTTAAATTGTGCAGAGAAGTTGACCTATCTAGCCATTTTCTTCTCGTTCAATTCTTAAATGTATAGCACTCCCCAGGCAGGAATAATCCTCACTAGAGCAGTGTTTTGAGAGGGATGCTTCTTCCCGGTTTTTGTTGTTGTTTGTTTATTTTGCTTCGTTTTTGAGTCTGAGTCTCACCCTGACACCTAGGCTAGAGTGCAGTGGTATGTTCATGGCTCACCACAGCCTCACCCCCTGGGCTCAGGTGATCCTTTCACCTCAGACTCCTGAGTAGCTGGGACCACAGGCGTGCGCCACCATACCCAGCTTATTTTTAAAAAATTTTTTGTAGAGATGAGGTCCCCTATTTGCCCAAGCTGATCTTGAACTCCTGGGCTCAAGCAATCCTCCCGCCTTGGCTTTCCAAAATGCTGGGATTGCAGGCGTGAGCCACCATGCCCAGGCCTTCCCTAGTTTTGACTTCACTGGGTTACGATGCTCACATAAGTTCCACCCAATCCATGTAAATGTAAAAATACCTGGAGGGAGGACTCTTCATTTTGGACTAACAACAATAGGATTTATTTGAAATGACTAAACTCACACCCTGTAATGAACGAGTAAACAGATATAAGTGTATTGCTATACAAATGCCTTAGTCTACTCAGGCTGCCATTACAAAAGGCTACAACCTGGGTGGATTAAATCACAGAAATTTATTTTCTCACAGTTCTGAATGCTAGGAAGGCCAAGATCAAGGTGCCAGCTGATTCAGTTCCTGATGAGGGCTGTCTTCCTGGCTTGCTGATGGCCACTTTCTCACTGTCCTCACATGTTAGAGAGTAGCAGGGAGCAAGCAAGCGACCCACCAGCCCCAACCAGGAATGTATTTAATAAGAAAGGTACAAATCGGGCCGGCTTCAGTGACTCACGCCTGTAATCCCAGCACTTTGGGAGGCCAAGGTGAGAGGGTAGCCTGAGCCCAGGAGTTCTCGACCATCCTGGGCAACTTGGAGAGATCTCTTTACAATAAGTTAAGAAAATGAGCTGGACATAGTGGTGTGTGCCTGTAGTTCTAGCTACTCGGGAGGCTGAGGTGGAAGCGTTGCCCAAGTCCAGCAGGTCGAGGCTGCGGTGGCCGTGAGTGTGCCACTGCACTCTAGCCTGGGCGACAGAGTGAGCCTCCAACTCAAAAAAAGAAGGTTTTGGTCTCTCCCCCTTTCTAGTACAACAGTCATACAGACTTATGTTTTATATATATTTTATATCCAGTGTTTTTTGTTTTTGTTTTTGTTTTTTTGTGTCTCACTGTGTTGCCCAGGCTGGAGCACAGCCACCCCAGCATCCACCTGCTGGGCTCCGGCGATCCTTCTGCCTCAGCCTTCCAAGTAGCTGGAGCTACAGGTGCATGCTACTACGCCTGGCTAATGTTTGATTTATTGTAGAGGCAAGGTCTTGCCAAGTTGTCCAGGCAGGTCTCGAACTGATGGGCTCAGGCAATCCCCTCATCTCGGCTTCCCAAAGTGCTGGGATTACAGGCTGAGCCAGCGAGCCTGGCCCATCCAGTGTTCTTGTTGACAATATTGCTATCAGTTTGATCCTTGTGCCATGATATAGATTTGCCCTTCTACCGAGGGAGGAGAAGGCCCTCGTCTGATCACCATCTGTCAGCCCTGGAAGTTTGGACCAGAAGTGTGGGGAAGAGACTACTCCAGGTAGCCATTCTGTACCTGTTGTCCTCAGCTATCACCCATGCGGGATTGTGAGCAGACCAACCTGAGGACTCCTGCAATAGCATCATAGTTACCACAGGTATGAAGCAGGCGGTGACTGTCCCAAGGAAAAGGAAGAAGAAAACAGCTGTTCTCCTGGACCCTCTCTTTTCTCTTTCTCTTCCCTTTCTTTCTTCATGTATTTATTCCTCCTCTCCTCTCTTCTCTTTCTCTCTCTTTCTGAAAAGTAAGTGCCTTTTGGATGGGAACAATCTTTTCGTGATTGTGGTCTGTTGGGAATCCTGCCACCTCTTTAATCCCTTCAGGTTCTCTAAAACCAGCAAAGCAAGAGAAGCTCCCCCTGAGGGGAAGGCAGTTTTCCTGACAGGTACTCAACTTTGTTTTCCCATCTCCTCATGGGTAGCTCGTTGAATCCCCAATGCACTTCCCTGTAGATGCTAGAAAGGCTTGACTCACCTAAGGACACTGCACAAGCCCTTTTAGCCTCTATTGTTATTAATTATTTTGACTAATTCCTTTTAAGTTTAACCACTTTTTTGGCTACTCCTACAGTTTCTAATAATATTAATAACAACAGTAGTGGTGGTGATAGTAATAGTAATAGTTCACATATATTGAGAGGTTACTCTGTGCTAAACTTATATGAAGTATACCACATGGATTCTCTCCATATATATGAATTCAGAACTTTTTGGATTTTAGTAAGTTAATACATTGCATATACTGTATAGCAGGATTCTCCAACCCCTGGGCCACAGACTGGTACCACCCTGTGGGCTTTTAGGAACTGGGTCGCACAATAGGAAGTGAGCAGCCAGTGAGCTAGCGAAGCTTCATCTGTATTTACAGCAGCTCCCCATTGCTCCCATGACTGCCTGAGCTCCGTCTTCTGTCAGATCTGCAGCGGCATTAGATCCTCATAGGAATGCAAACCCTATTGTGAACTGCACATGTAAGGAATCCAGGTTGCACGCTTCTTATGAGAATCAAATGTCTGATGATCTGAGGTGGAGCTGAGTCGGTGATGCTTGTGCTGGGGAGCAGCTGCAAATATAGATTAACCTCAGCAGTGAGGTTTGACTGCACAGAGACCATCATAAATCAGTTGCTTGTAGAATCATATCAAGACCCTATCAGTGAGTGGCAAGTGAGTGGATGTACTTCAACTGTACATCTGCATCTGGTGGTCAGATCCGACACTTATTTTAGTCTGCATGTGGCCCACCCATTATTTTATTTAACACTTCTGTCACACCTCTTTCCTGTACTGTGCACTTGTCTCAGTGACAGTTTTGGTAAGCCCACAGGCTAACCCTGGACAAAATGAGTAAAAAACAAACATCACTGGAGAGCTTCTTTGAAAAGCGGGAAAGACCTAATTATGAGACAGCAGAAGAATCTAAGACTGCCAATAGAAAGAAAGAATTGAAAAGAAATTTAAAAGATTTACAATTTAAAATACTCCTTAAACAACATTGCAACAGGTGATTCACATCCTCCAAGCCGCTTTATATAATATGTGGCAACTGGCTATCCAATGAAGTCATGAAAACTTCAAATGCCACTCTGGAGTTTTTCAAAAGAAAAAAAGCATGAAGAACAGAAGAAATTATTGAAGGCCATCACTTCATCAAATGTGTCTGCATCCTTCTTCATGGCTAACCACATTGCCAAAGCTAAGAAGTTCTTTACTATTGGTGAAGAGTTGATCCTGCCTGCCGCTAAGGACATTTGTCATGAAACTTTAGGAGGCTGCAGTTCAAAAGACGGCACGTGTTCCTCCTTTGGCTGCCACCATAACTAGACAAATTCACGAAATAGCAGAATGTAATGAGCCACAATTGCTACCATTAATGAGTCATGGTATGCAATCCAGGTTGACAAGTCTACCAATGTTGACAAGGCAATGATCCTTATTCCGTGTGATATATTTTCAGGAGGATGTGTATGAGGATATGTTATGTGCACTTTTGTTGTCAACCAATACTATACCTGCAGAACTATTCAAGTCTTTGCATTATTACATACCAGAAAAACGGGGCCGGACACAGTGACTCAAGCCTGTAATCCCAGCACTTTGGGAGGCCGAGGTGAGAGAATTGCCTGAGCCCATGGGTTCCAGACCAGTCTGGGCAACATGGTGAGACCTTGTCTCTACACTAAATCAAAAAATTAGCCGGACATGGTAGTTCACGCCTATTGTCCAGACTACTTGGAAGGCTGAAGCAGAAGGATCGCCTGAGCACAGCAGGTTGACGCTGGGGTGGCCATGAGCGGGCCATTGCACTCCAGCCTGGATGACTCAGTGAGACTCCAACTCAAAAAAAAAAAAAAAGAAAGACAAAAAATTGGTCATTTTGTGTTGGTATAGGCATAGACAGAGTACCTACCATTACTAGACAGCTTTCTGGTTTTATTACTCAGGTCAAAGAGGTCATTTCTGAATGTGAATATACAACTGTGTCAACTATAGAGAAATGCTGGCTAGCTGAAAAATGTCACCTGAATTTAACAACGTTCTGCAGGGTGTGATTAAAATTATCAACCACTTTAAAATACATGACTTTAACTCATGTCTGTTTGCTCAGTTCTGTGAGGAGACAGACACAGAGCATACATGTCTTCTCTTATACACAGAGTTAGGTAGCTTTCTAAATGTAGATCACTGGATAAAGTTTTTGAGTTATGAGAGCCACTCCAGAGATTTTTTTCTAGAAAAACAGTTGGCTAGGCACGGTGGCTCAAGCCTGTAATCCCAACACTTGGGGAGGCAGAGGTGAGAGGATTGCCTGAGCCCACGGGTTCGAGACCAGCCTGGGCAACTTGATGAGACCTCATCTCTACAATAAAATAAAAATTAGTCGGGCATGGAGGCGCGTGCCTGTAGTTCTGGCTACTTGGAAGGCTGAGGCGGAAGGATTGTCTGAACCCAGCAGGTCAACACTGGGGTGGACGTGAGCGTGCCACTGCACTCCAGCCTGGGTGACAGAGTGAGACTCCAACTAAAAAAAAAAAAAGAAAGAAAGAAAGAAAAAGAAAAAAACAGTCACCACTGGCAGCACATTTCAGTGACACAGAATGGGCCACAAAACTTTCTTACCCATGTGACTTATTCGACCTTCTCAGCTAACTCAACCTGTCATTTCAGGGAGACAGCAACTGTGTTCAAGTCAGCAAAGTGGCTGCATTCAAAGCCAAACTGGAATTATGAGGGCAACAAGTGAACACTGGGATATTTTACTTGTTTCAAACATTAGCAGAGATTTTGAAACAGACTGAGCCAGGGCCTTTTTTTTCTCCAAGCTGGTGCATGATCACCTACCTCAGCTTTCAAAAGAGTTTGGACATTACTTTCCTACCACAAAAGACCCCCGAACTGAGAAGGAATGGTCCGTGACCCATTTGTAAACAAGCCAGGTGAATTGACTTCGTCAGTGCTAGAAGAGGATCACCTGCTTGAGATCGCAAATGATGGTGGCCTTAAAAGTATGTTTGAGACAACTTCAAATCTCCATATGTTCTGGGTCAAAGTCAAGGCAGACTATCCTAAGATTGCTACAAAAGCACCGAAAAACCTGCTTCCATTTCCAACATCCTTCCTTTGTGAAACAGGGTTTTCTACAATGAAAGCAACCACGACAAGATTATAGAGTAGATGGGACATAAGCAACATACTTCGGGTGTCACTGTCTCCCATCACCCCAGATGGGACCATCTAATTGCAGGAAAACAAGTTCAGGGCTCCCGCTAATTCTACATTATGGTTAGTTGTATAATTATTTCATTATATATTACAATGTAACAATAATAGAAATAAAGTACACAATAAATGTAGTGTGTTTGAATCATCCCCAAACTATCCCCACCCTTGGCCCCCGGGTCCATGGAAAAATTGTCTCCCACAAAACTGGTCCCTGATGCCAAAAAGGTTGGGGACCACTGTTACATAGCATGGAACACAATCAGCAGCATCTGGGTTATAACTTGTCATCAATTTATGTATTTGAAGTAAAATGTATGACTATAGCTAATTACATAGAGACTACAAGTAGCCCCAAATCATTTCAGATTAGGTTTGTGACCATACAAATTCAGGTAATGTTGGATTTTGGCTCCAAAAGTCTTAGAGAAAAACTTGAGGTTTTTAGAGAATTTTGGATTTGGGAGCCACAGATAAGGAACTGTGGACCTACAGCATAATTATTTCACAGGTGATAAAATTAAGACCACAAAAGATCAGTAAAGATCAGGAAGTATAATAATCAAGGTTCCCCCCCCCACATATGTATCCAGTTGTTCAGCACCATTTGCTAAAAAAAGACTTTACTTTCACTATTTAATTATCTTGGTGACTTTGCCAAAAGTCAACTGACCGTATATGTGTGGGTCCATTACTAGGCTGCTTATTCTGTTCATCAATCTTTTTATCTATTCTCACACCTATACCACACCATCACAATTACTGTGGTGAAACCTGAAATCAAGTAGTGTAAGTTCACTACATTTGTTTTTTCTTTAATTTTGACTCTTTTAGGCTCACTGAATTTTCAGTAATTTTTAAATTTTTTTAAACTTTTTCTAATTTTTTGTAGAAATGAAGTCTCACTATGTTGCCCAGGCTGGTCTTGAACTCCTGGACTCAAGGGATCCTCCCGCCTCAGCCTCCCAAAGTGCCGGGATTACAAACATGAGCCACCGTGTCCAGCTCACTACATTTAAAAATAAATGTCATAATCAACTTGACAGTTTCCACAAAAAAATACTTTAGCTATTTGTAGATGATACAAGGTGTAGCTGGAAAACTCTAGAGAATCAATTATAAAGTTAATTCAAACAGTTAAATAGCAGGATACAAATTAATATGTGGAAATCACTAGCTTTCATATACACATGCAGTAACCAACTGGAGGTGTAAGGATAAAGAAAACCCTCATTATGATAGCAACAAAGATGACAAAAGGTTAGGAATATATTTAGTTTTTATTATATTTTTTATATTTTGAGTCGGAGTCTTGGTCTGTTACGTAGGCTGAAGTGCAGTGCAGTTCAGCTGAAGGGTGAATCACAGCTCACCAAGCCTGGACCTCCTGGGCTCAGGTGATCCTTCTGCCTCAGTGATTGGAGTAGCTGGGACTGTAAGTGTGTGCTACCATGCCCGGCTAATTTTTTTGTTTTGTAGAGATGAGGTCTCATTATGTTGCCCAGGCTGGTCTTGAACTTCTGAGCTCAAGCAATCCTCTTGCTTTAGCCTCCCAAAATGCTAGGATTACAGGCATGACCTACCACACCCAGTCAGAAATACATTTAATAAGAAATGTAAAAATCTTTATGGGGAAAGCTTTAAAACTGCTAGAAGAAATAAAATTAACGTTGACAAAAGAAAGAACATTTCTTATATTTGTATAGGATGACTTACCATCATAAAAATATCAGTTTTCTTTAATGTATAAATTAAACTCACTTCCCTCACCCCAAATTCAAACTTTAAAAAAAAATGAAGTTAGATGAGTTGATACTTAATTTTATGTGAAAAAAATTAACATGCAAGAATAGTCAAAGACACACTAAAAAGATAATCTGCTGGGCACGGTGTCTCACATTTGTAATCTCGCACTTTGGGAGGCAGAGGCAGGTAGATAGCTTGAGCCTGGGAGTTTGAGACTGTCCTGGGCAATATAGCAAAATCTCGTCTATACAAACAATAAAAAAATTAGCCAGTTGTGGTGGCATGAGGCTGTAGTCCCAGGTACTCAGAATGCTATGGTGGAAGAATCACCTGAGCCCAGGAGATGGAAGCTGCCATGAGCCATGATTGTCGTGATCATGCCACTGCACACCATCTTGGGTGACAGAGTTAGACTCTGACTCAAAAAAAAGAAAAAAGAAAGTCTATGAGGAGAGACTAGCCCACTAGCCCCCTCCCAGACTGAAAATATACTATAAAGCCTTTATAATTAAAACAGTATGGTGCTGGCACATGAATATGTGGACTAGAATAGAAAGCTTAGAAAAAGACCCAGGCTCCAGGAGTTCAGATAAGCCTAGGCAACATAGCAAGAATTTGTCCTCAAAAAAAAAAAAAAAAAAATCCCAGCCAGACTCGGTGGTTCAGCCTGTAATCCCAGAACTTTGGGAGACTGAGGCGAGTGGAGTTCAAGACCAGCTTGGGCAACTTGACGAGACCTGCCTCTACAATAAATCAAAAATTAGTTGGACATAGTAGTGCACGCTTGTAGTTCAGCTACTTGGAAGACTGAGGTGGAAGGATCTCCTAAGGCCAGCAGGTCAAAGCTATGGTGGCCATGAGTGTCCATTATTTTTTTTTTTTTTGAGTAGGAGTGTCACTCTGTCACACAGGCTCACTCCAGCCTGGGTGACAGAGTGAGACTCCTACTCAAAATAATAATAATAATAATAATAATAAACTCCAAATGCACAAATGGATCAGGAATCTAAACATAAAAGATGAAACCATATAAGCCCTGGTGAAATAAATACTGATGTATTTTGTTACATAAGAATAAAAACTGTCTCATTCCTATAATCCCAGCACTTTGGGAGGCCAAGGTGGGAGGATTGCTTGAGGCCAAGAGTTCAAGGTCAGCCTGGGCAACATAGCGAGACCCTTATCTCTAAAAAATAAAAATAAAAAATATAGCCAGGTATGGTGGTATGTGCCTATAATTCTACTCAGGAGGCTAGGCAGGAACACAGGAGTTCGAGGCTACAGGTGGACTATGCTCACGCCACTGCATTCCAGCCTGGGTGACAGAGTGACACCTTATCTCTAACAAAAAAAGAAATACAATTTGTGTGGCAAAAATACCATAAATGAAGTCAAAGTCAGGCTGACAAACTGAGGGAAAATAGTTGCAATATATATCATAGTTGAAGGTTCAATATGCCTAATACATTAAAAACTTTTTTTTTTTTGAGTTAGAGTCTCACTATGTCACCCAGGCTGGAGTGCAGTGGCATGCTCACAGCCACTGCAGCCTCGACGGCGATCCTTCTGCCTCAGCCTTCCAAGTAGCTAGAACTATAGGCACGCGCTACCAAGCCTGGCTTATTTTTTGATTTATTGTATAGATGAAGTTTCACCAGGTTGTCCAGGCTGGTCTCGAACCTGTGGGCTCAGGTGATCCTCTTTCCTCAGCCTCCCAAATTGGTGGAATTACAGGCTTGAGCTAACCGCTCCCGGCCTAAGAAACACTTTCTTTAAAAGACAGAAAAAGACATGAACAAAAAGTATCAAGAAAAATTCACTTTAAAAGGTATACGGATAGCCCTTACACACGTGACTGTTTTTTCTTTTCCTCCTTCTCCTCTTTTTCTTCCTCCTTTCCATTTTCCTCCTTTTGATTCATGGTAAGGAACATCCAATTTACACGGTCCTCTCCCATCAGTCCTATGCCCTGCTTAGAGTGGTAAGAAGCTATATCCCTCTGCACAATAGATTTTGATGTAGAAAAGATGAATGAGCCGGGCTCGGTGGCTCAGCCTGTAATCCCCCACCTTTGGGATGCTGAGGTGAGTGGATTGCCTGAGCCTGCGGGTTCGAGACCCGCCTGGGCAGCGAGACCTCATCTCTATAATAAATAAAAAAAATCAGCCAGGCATGGTAGCACATGCCTGTAATTCCGGCTAATTGGAAGGCTGAGGCAGAAGGATCGCCAGAGCCCAGCAGGTTGAGGCTGCGGTGGCAGGGAGCGGCCACTGCACTCCAGTCTGGACAACAGTGAGACTCCAACACACACAAAAAAGAAAAGATGAATGAATCTGCCATTTCATAATGTCTTTCTTTTAGCAAGAATTTGACTGCAGGCAAAAGTGGCCTCTGCAGAACCTTTATGACACTACATTTTAGCAAAGTATAAAGTATTTCCACATATTCCATACAGAGCGGTGGGCATATTGCAAAAGCAAAAGAAAGTATGGAAGTAGTTCTCCCCGATCTGGAATGCTCTAGAAAGGTAATGGTTTGGTATCTTCTACATTAACATTTGTTTATGGTGCCTATAAAGGTGGTCAGTGTTAAAAGGTGTGCACTCTTAAGAATTATTTATCAAATATATTCAGTAGCTGATATACTGCTGAACACCAAAAACATGAAGCTTACCTACACAAGCCGCTGACTCATGTTCATAATAGTAGAAACCAAATGGCTACAACACAGTATTTTGAGAACGTGCCAAATTTGTAGGGCTCCCAGCATTCTACCTAGGAAGAATTCAAGTCCTAAAAAATGTGGAGTAATAAAACAGACTTCATGCTGAATGGAAAAGTTTGGTCTCAAAGAAGTAAAAAGAATGCAGACTGTGTGTAAAAGTGTGTTTGTGTGGGCAGGTGTGTATGAAGTCATACTTAAGTGTTTGTGAAATGTGTGTGAGGTGGGCTGATTCACCAAACTTGATTTCAAGGGTGAGGGTAGAGGGGCTTAAAGATCTTTACTGTGGCTAGTTGGTGCCACAGACCATTACTTTTTAAAAATACTTTGGGGCTGGGCTCGGTGGCTCAGCCTGTAATCCCAGCACTTTGGGAGGCCGAGGCAAGTGAATTGCCTGAGCCCACGGGTTCGAGACCCACCCGGGCAACTTGGCAAGACCTCATCTCTATGATAAATCAAAAATAAAAATAGCCGGGCATGGTAGCGCGCGCCTGTAGTTCCAGCTCCTTGGAAGGCTGAGGCCAAAGGATCGCCAGAGCCCAGCAGGTCGAGGCTGCGGTGGCCAGGAGTGTGCCACTGAACTCCAGTCTGGGCGACAGAGTGAGACTCCTACTCAAAAAAAAAAAAAAAAAAAAAAAAAATATATATATATATATATATAGATATAGATATAGATATACACACACACATATATATATGTATATATATATATTTTGGGGGGGGTGGAGACTGGGCTCAGTGACTCATGCCTGTAATCCCAGCACTCTGGGAGGGCAAGGCAAGAGGACTGTGTGAGCTCAGGAGTTCGAGACCAGCCTGGGCAACATGGTGAGAACTTGTCTCTACAATAAATAAAAAATTAGCTGGGCATGGTGGCATAGGACTGTAGTCCCAGCTACTTGGAATACTGAAGTGGAAGGGTCTCCTGAGCCTAGCAGGTAGAGGCTATGGTGGCCACTGCACTCCAGCCTGGGCGATGGAAGGAGACTCCAACTCAAAAAAAAAAGAAAGATAATACTATAAGAGAGGGATTGGCAGTAGTGGGAAACTGTCAGGGGAGAAGGGGTGGAATTGGCAGTTAAGGAAAACTGCTAGGGGAGGGAGGGGTATATCTCGTCGTCAACAAGGGTACCTGCATAATCAACGTTTGTATACCTAACCTTGAATTGTACCCCATATCTTTATAATAAAAAAAAGGAAGGGAGGAAATATTTTAACTGTCAGTGGCTGAGGAAAAAGAAAATGGGGAAGTCACTCTGAGACGGACACCAAATGGGCACCTAGTGTGAGTAAAAAGGAAACCATCAACTGAAGGTGCAAAGCAGAAGGTAGGGCCATGTTTGAAAGGTGACAAAGGAGAAGGGGAAAACCACTTTTTTGGAAACGTGAACATTAAATATAGTTTTTTTGTTTTTGTTTTTTTTTGAGTTGGAGTCTCACTCTGTTGCCCAGACTGGAGTGCAGTGGCTGCTCCCAGCCACCGTAGCCTGCTGGGCTCCGGCGATCCTTCCGCCTCAGCCTTCCGAGTAGCCGGAATTACAGGCATGTGCTACCACACCCAGCTGATTTTTATTGTAGAGATGAGGTCTCGCTGCCCAGGCGGGTCTCGAACCCGCGGGCTCAGGCCATCCACTCACCTCAGCTTCCCAAAGGCGCGGGATTACAGGCTGAGCCACCGAGCCCAGCCATTAAATATAATTTTGAGGTAAAGAAAAATAGGCAAGAAGAGGTAGATACTGTGCTTTAGTTTGATGAAAGTTTAGCCGTGAACGTAGAGGGTCTGGGGTGACTTTCAAGACCCAAGGGGTAGACCTGAGTCTAAGACAGGGCCGGCATGTTCTTTCTGAAAAAGCCTAGATCGTAAATACTTAAGGCTTTTGTGGGTCATCGGTTCTATGTTGCAACTACTCAATTCCACCATTGCATGACAAAAGTAGACTGTGTTATACATTGTTGAATGAGGCCGGCTGTGTTTCAATAAAACTTTATTTACAAAAAGTAGGATGCAGGCAACACATGGCCCGTGGGCTACAGTTTGCCCACCCCTGGTTTAAGGCAACATCGAGCCTAGAATTAACCTTATGTGTGAATACTATCTTCATTTATTTATTTATTTTTTACTTTGAGGATGTGGGGTACAATTCAGGGTTAGGTACACAAATGTTCATTATGCGGGTACCCTTGTTGATGAGTAACCCCCCTCCCCCCCCAGTAGTTTCTCACTATTGCCAATCCTGCTCCCGCCCTCCCCTGGCAGTTTCCCACTACTGCTGATCCCTTTCTTATATTATGATAGTTGTTCAAGGTCCACTTATGAGTGAGAACATGTGATACTTGGTTCTTTGTTTTTGTGATAGATCACTCAGTGTTATAGACTCTAAGTCCATCCAAGTTGTTGTGAAGTTCATAGTTTTGTCCTTCTTTATGGCTGCTACTATCTTTTTTTGAACTTTCAATAGCCTTTACTTCATTCTAGTCCTAAGACTGTCTGATCTGACAAGAATTACAACAACCAGGTCACACCGCTTTTCCAGAGTGCCAGGTCCTACCCTGGCCTGTCACTGGATTTTACAGCATGTTACTCTCTCCATAGTAGGAGAGGCTGAGCCCTGAAACAACAGGACTATTGAGTAGTCAACTGGCAAGGGCATTGGGGCAGGCTCCATTTATTCTACTTACTTCACAGAGAACAAAGAGACATAGCTGGTGACAATGGTCAATCAGAGACAACTGTCTGCTGGCCCTTTGGGTTAGTTGACTGATAAGTTTCCAACTTGAAGTGTGAAAGTGAGTGAGAAAGCCCTGCCTGATCAGAAAGAGGATCAGGATAGAGTCTTTCCAGGATAGAGTACTACCTCACCTATCTTTCCAGAATGAACTATCATGACATTTTAAGCAGTCTGTTTTTACTGCAAAATCATTCCTAAAGCTGTATAAATTAGAGGGAACTGGGATTCGCGACTTTAACTTCACAGGTAGGCAAACACCTCTCAAGTCTTTTGAAGTCTTCCGGTTTTGCTTCTGCAGTCCCTCTCTATTGTCAGTGTCCTCCCTGGCCCACACCCTCCCTCTGCCTCTCCTCACTGGGGAACTTCCTGGTATAGATGTCTTCTTATGCCATCACATCTAAAACTTGATACTGAGAGTGACTTCTTTCCACGTTTCACTGGGTTGAAAGGGGAGGGGAGGGCTGTGGTCTCACGCAGATGCTGGGAGAGGAGAGGAGGAGGAGGATATTAGATGCTCAGGTTTCAGTTCAGATCTTTCCATCAGTGGGGCCTGTGGCCAGTCCCTGTGGCCTCCCTGCCTCAAGTTGCATCGAGACACACAACTGCCATGGCAAGTATTAATTTTTCCTCAGCAGGTCGAGGCTGTGGTGGCTGTGAGTATGCCACTGCACTCCAGCCTGGGCGACAGAGTAAGACTCCGACTCAAAAAAAAAA